>NC_081409.1:596369258-596569258 GCF_030272615.1 Cryptomeria japonica
GATTCATCCATGATAAGAAAGTCTTCAGATGCTTTCCTGAAAGAAAAACTGGAGGAGAGCACCCAATCCTTCCAAAATATCAAAGCTTCTAGCCAAAAACCCCCATTCCACCAAAGAGAGGAAAAATTTTCCAGAATGAAAAAGAACCCCTCTTTTGAAAAAAATTCCCAAAATATAAAGGAATTTTCACCCAAAAAATCTACTAGGGCAAAAATCATTTATTTATGAAAATTCCACTTTTCATAAAATACAATTTGACTTTTTTTTCTCAAATTTTAAAAAAAAATGTTTAAATTTTTTTTTAATTTAAAACTTAGTTCCCTCACACAAAAAGCCATCAATATATTTATTTTTATTTTTAAAATCAAAATAAATTTTCACAAAAAGCATGACACAACACTAAACTCACTAGATGATATATATTAAACAATTAATTTAATAAATCGACTTAGTGAAATAGATTTATTAAATAAGTCATTTAATTAGCTAGCTTGGAAGATTGATTTATTTATTTCAAAATATAAGGGTCCCATAAAATTTATCCCTTATTTAATTAATGCAAGATGATATACATTAATTATTAATAACACTATGGTATTAATAATTAATCTCACATAAAGCAACACTAAGGAGAATTCAACCAAGTCACAAAATGCATAACATGCAAAACTCAACTAAACAAAATAAAGACATGACCCACATACCAACGTCGGAAAGGTGGCCTAGTTGGTGATCCGAAAGGGTTGACAAATGACTGACAATGCTCACAAACGAGCAAGGCTAGGGATGACATTTAGGGCCTTAAAACCATCTCGTCCACTTCCATCAGGTTAATTAGGTACGCTCAAACCTGTGTAGCTAGGTGGAGTCAGTACCTTGTACCTGCAATTCCTGCATCACCGAACCACACATACGCATATATCAACACGATATCCACACCGGTGAAGGAGAATCGTGACTTTCGTGTCTCACCGAAGTGAGAAATGGGAAATCATCTTCTCGCACCCCACACAAACTCCACACAAACACAAGGACAGATACATAGTGCAACTCATACATGAAGTAAATGAGTTATTCCATCGTTAGTAATACATGAATAAAGTTAACATTCCATCATTTATAAAATACAATGCATAAGAATAATTAACATCTACTCATTCAAAGAAATAGTGCATAAACAATATCTAGTCCTTAATAAGCAATAATGCATAATCACATTCACTAAATCACACTCCAAAGCATAATACCTGAATAAAAACATCATAACCATAATGTATCAACCATCCACGTAAGCCACTGAAAAGTCAACCACGGTCAACTATGTCCAAGGAGTCTGATTAGGGAAGGGGTATTACATTCTACAATGTAATTAAAGTCACATCATAAGAAAATTGCACCTAAAAGGAGCAGTTATGCCTCTCAACACTAATATAGTACAAATATTGAAAACTTTGTGCAATAATGTCTAGATTTTCCATAAGTTAGTTTCAAGCTCCTACAATGTATTCAAAGTCTAGAAGCTAATAAAAATTACATTCATGTATATCATTTTTTATGCATTTTTTTGTATTCTTTCAAATTGCAATAATCATTTTCAAGCTATTGTATTTGACAGCTTTCATCATATTAGATAGTATTTAATTTGTGTTTTCCATTATTTTTAGTTTTTAACTTCTTGAATATCAGTGAAAGAGTATTTTCTTGTGTAATTAACCTAGGAATAACGTCATTTTTCATACTCTCAATGCTAATTCAACTCATAGTGGTTATTAGAAACAAGAGGATTGAATATAAAGATTTAAATTTTAGGTTTGTTAGTTGAAAATCAATCTAAGAATAAAAATGAATTATCAAAAAAAAAATCTCAGAATAAAAATGAAAATTTTGAAGTAAGAAGTGAATGTATAAAAACAAGTGCAAATTGAGATACAATAATAATAAGTAAATGATGAATGTCAAAAAAATATCTATAAATAAAAGTAAATAAATATAAATAGAGATCAAATCGTTAATTAATGGATTGGCTTTGGTTGGAAACATGCACAAATTTATAGCATACGCTAATACTTTCTTCAAACCCTAATCTAAATTTAGTATTGTTAATTAAAATAATTATTTTTTAATTTTTTTAATAAATTAAGTATATCTATTTTTTCAAAAAATAGGTAGAAGATGCCAAGAGATCTATTTATGAAACATCTATTTTTAGTAGATTTGTGATTTAAATAGAATAGACATATGTCTATCTTTTATATAATTATTTTAAATTTAGACTTATTAGTTTTATTTATTTAAGAATTATTTTATTTTATTTAAAACTATTAAAGAATTCTTGTTTTTTCTTACATTGTTTACTTTTTTTTTTTTTTTTTAAGAGTTGTTTTTTAGTTTGCCTTATTGTTTTTTTTTTTTAATTTATATATAAAGAGTTATTTTTATTAAATAAAGATTTTCTTAAATCCTGAACATTCTAGTTGGGGTAACTTGAATTTAAACTTGATTTGGAGCTAAATCTATGCCAATAGGAATGTCATTAGGAAAAGGTGTGGATTGGGTCACAATGATTGTTAAATTTAGTTGTGAAGCCACACAAGATCAATGTGATTAAAGGAAATCAAGACAAGAATCCAAGAGCTGAACAAAACTCAGCACTCTTTTGGCACTGAACTAAACTCATTATCAAAGCTAGTGTTATGATTCTCAGCACTTAGCATAGGGAGAGGTGAGGGTTGTTTATATAGAAAAATATGGGCATATAAAACCAAAAGGAATAATAACTCCCTATAGCCCAAAATTAGAGGGAGTTTTACCTACTTGGTAAATGCCAAATACATGGTTATGCCAACTCAGGTAAAGACAGGAAATGGTTATGGGGAGGTGGCTAATAAATCCAAAAGAGGGTGTGACATTCAGCCACCCAAATGTGGGTGTGAATGACACATGTGATTGTAGGATATGTGGCATATTCTCATACTGACCATTCTAATATAACCTAAGCAAGCTTAATAATGTGTAGGAAAAAATAAATATTCCCTAACATAAGAGAAAATAAATACCTACACTAACAATGATGGCTTTAAGATCAAGGATAAATTACACAAGTTTTTCTCCATGTAAACATGAAGTTATGTGGTTTATTCTTTTGTTTTATATATCTATTTGACTTACTAGTTCATTTTCATACATTCTCTGTTTGATTATGCATTGGATCAAATCTAATTTACAGTTCAAATAGCATATTCATATTATATTTGTTTACCTTCATTTTAATACTCTCATTCCTTTATTTCAAGTCATAATGAAAGTTGAGATTTCAAATCCACAACTATTTCCTTACCATCACCAAAACACAACATATCATTGACATACAATATGAAAATGATAAAATGGACATCATATTTATACTAAACACAATATTTTAACTTAGATTAAATAAAATCCAACCTTCAAATATATGAATCAAACTTTTTATACGACATTCAAGGAGGATACTTTGAATCATAGTGGGATTTTTTAATTGACAAACCAAGTTTTTCTTACCCTTCTCAATATAATGCTTTCATTAAGTTGTGAAGATCTCCTTTAAATCATTATGTGATAAAGTTACCTTCATGCATCCTTTTTCTTAACTCAAGATTCAAAGTAGTAGTAGAAGTTCCTAATAGCAATTTAATATATGTAAAATTTGAAACAAGATATAAAATCTCATTAAAACTTATTACCTCAACCTAGGAATAACCTTTGGAAAACTAACCATTATTTATGCTTCTTATTGTAACCATCAAAGTGTGACTTTTTTTCTAACACCCATTTTTTCCATTCCTCAAAAAAACTAACCATAATCATATGCATGATTCTTCCTTTGTGTAGCCATTATCACATCCATGGAACTTTTTAAGACTTATTATCATCCATTTGCATTATCTATTAAAATGCTCTACACCCACTAATCTTAATTAATAAAGAAAATATGTACATCTAATCAATAGGGTTATACTTCATTCCATACTCCCAAACCATACCAATATTGTCTAGGATGTATTTCCCCTTGATGAACTTTATTTTATCAAGATGGATGATAAGAGGAAATGTTGGAGATGAAAAAGTAAGGGATCGATAATTTCTCAAGAAACATTCAATAGTCTAATAACAAGTGAAAAATAATGGCAAAAGAAAATATAGGTTGATGTGATTATAAGGCTATATCAAGCTAGTTAGTAGCATTTATACATGAAACAATATGTTCACATAAGCCAAGAAAAGTTAAATGATAGTAGCCAACATTGGGATAATCCCAACCTCAATTTATTGTGCATATAAAATCAAGTTTCTTATTTTCCAACTATCCAAAGCATAGGAAGGTTATTGTATTTGTCAAGGGCTAGCTCAAACATATTAAAATCCACATACACACCCCAAACAATGGTCAATAATGACTTTGTAAAACCAAAAAATCAAAAAGAAGCATAATCCCTCAAAGGCAACCACAAAAACTTAGATTTATACTAAAATCCTAATCCTACCAATGAAGAAAAAAATCAAATGCCAAAAATAAAGAAAACAACACAAAAATAAACCAAATTAATATCCATTCAAGTTATCTTCAATGTTCTTCTCAGATTTTGCATATATAGCTATCGAACTCTTAGAATTGTTGGTGCACTATTTGCATGAAATCTCACAAATTGATTGATTGCAAAATCTTCAAAGATGTGGTTAGTTTTGAAATGGGATGAAAGGTTGAATTTATAGAGGACTCCAATTTGATGGATGAGGGGGTTTTGTCGGGGAATCAAGAGATCAAGGAAGGAGATTGAAAGAGAACAATTGTTAAGAAGAGAGGGAGGTGAGATAAGTGGAGTGTGAAATTAGTAAGTGGGGAATAAGTGGCAATAAATGAGTTAGTTGGGTGAGAATAAATATTCTCGACAAAAGAAAGAGAAAAAGGTAAGAAAATTAATAAATAAAATTTATTCATTTTCACAACATATAAATAATTATGGAGGAATTAGCATTTAGGGATTAATTAATTAAAGTAATTATTTAATCATAGAAGAAAGGTTATGTGGGATAATTAAACAATTAAAATTAGTTAATTAAAGAGGAAAGGGAAATTTAATTAAATAATATAAAAAAATAGAGTCTACATTTTGCCCCTCTTTGAGACAATGCAACTTTAGCATTGTTTCAAAAGAAATTGAGAAAAAATCATCTTAGGTCACTGCCCTAGTGTGCCCTAGTGGCAATGGGATAATATGGTGCCCCCAGGAAAACTAAGTGAAAATTTCAAATTTTGGATCCAATTTTTTGACAAGTTAATTATATTCATTGTAGTGTATAAACGATGAAAAACTAAGTCGATAGGTCAATTTAGGTCACCATGGTAATATCAGGACACCACAACTAGTTCAAAAAGTGCAAAAGGGGGGTCCACTAGGTCACACTCGCCCTATATAGGCCATTTCGGGGGGGATCTCCTAATTTATGCATGTTAGTTTTAGAAGCTCGAGAGGAGAAGAGTGAGTTGTAAGGAAATTATGATGGATCTATGGTAGGGATTCCTAGGCACGAGCATTGAGCAACACAAGTACAAACTTCAGATGGCTTGCGAGAGTAGGCCCTCGATATACATATGCTATCATTGCTTTTCAATTTTGTCATTTTTGGATAGATTTTAGGGCCCAAAAAGAGGGCTTCAAATGTGGTGTGAAATTTTTGTTGGCATATGTGCAGAATATGTTGACATGATGATATTGTGTTGTCATTGATGTCAATATGCTGAAAGAATGAATCGGTAATATGCTCAAGAGAGAACTGCTAATATGATGAAGAGTGAACAGGTTTATTGAAGTTAAGCAACTGGCAAAGTGAACCGGTATAATGATGAGAACCAGTATATGTGCAAAAGGTGAAGCGGTACGTTTGTCCAAGTGAACCGATATATGGAATGTTTTCTATCAAGGTTTAATATGGTATGACTACCAGTTGGTAGTCTCAGCTTCAAGGTTTCTGGTTGAAGTGTTTCGAGCCTATGTGATTCAACCGATGGCATTGTGTGATGAGTTAGCATTGTAATGGAAATCAGATTGTGTTGCCACGTCAGTCTCGTGCACATGAAGGATCTTGCATGAAGGAGATTGATCCTATCTACCTCGGGAATGTGCGAAGTCTCTATAAACGGTGGAGAACGTGTGATGGGTTATCGCCTCCAAGAAGCGGTGAAGAACAAACGATGGAGAATGTGTGATGGGTTATCACCTCCAAGAAGTGGTGAAGAATGAACAATGGAGAATGTCTTGAGATCTGTTCAAGACCGTTGTATTCAAATGCAAAGTGTTCAATGGTCAGGATTGAACCGACTGAATTGCTCAACCTAAATGTTTAGGGTTTAGGGTTTATGTTACCGACCTATCTGTTTCCTATAAGGTCGATGTTGTGTTTCATGTTGAAGTTGTTGGAAAATGTTGTGTGTGTATCTAAGTGCAAAGATACATGATTCTTGCCAGACCAGATAAGAGGGTTGATACCTATAGAGTGTGTATGCAAAAGAAAGGAATTAAAGCGAGTCTGCATTGGCATTGAGTGCTATTACCAGAACATTTAATACCTGTTGATCTCTAATCACTTCAACAGTTGGAAAATCCCTTAACAGGGTAGCTTTAGCCGACTTGCTATAAATCCTTTAACGGGTGACTCAAAGCCATTGAGTTCATAAAATCCTCTAACAAGGTAACCCTTAACAGGGTTTAACCCTTAACCGGGTATTCTAGCCATCCCCTAACCGGGTGATCCCTAACAGGATTGGTTCCTAACAGAACCTGTTGTAACAGTCTTTAACCGAACTAGGCTTCTAACAAAAGGGACTTCTAAAGAGTTCAAAAATAGCTTGTGGGTATTCATCCCCACCGTGGTTTTTCCCAGTTGGGTTTCCACGTGAAAAATATGTGTGTCATATGTGATGTCTTTTTCATGTGATGCTATGTTATTTTCTGTCAAGCGGTGAATCACGGTGATCTAGCATGTTATTATATTTCTGATGATAGAATATTTGTTTATGCACAAGGATAATGTGGAAATGAGGGTGTAGCTTGTGTGGTAAGATAAGTGTTTCCGGTTTATATCTTTCACAATCTCATTGTGTTTAACCGGTAGTATTTTGGTTTATGACCAGTGTTAGTGATTGCTAATCAAGTTCACTGTTTGCAGTCAAACCGGTTTAGGAAAAGATTTTGTACTTGTACTGATTCACCCCCCCCCCCTCTCAGTACCAGTTTGGTACTCACTGTTCATCATTGTGTTATCAATTTTTGCACTACAACTACCATCATAAGTGACGCAATCACTTGTATTGCACCACAATTGCTAATTTGGCAGCACAATTGCTAATGAAGCGCCACAACTACATTATGCACCACATGTGTAGTTTTAGGGCAACACAATTGATATATTTTGATGTATTTTCTTGTTTTAAAAGTCACATTTATAGTGATGTAAGGGTAAAAGTAAAAATCTGTATCGCACTTTTATAAAGGTGTAATGGTGAAAATCTAGGATTTTCACCATTGGATCTAGTAAAACCTTTAATTTGTGCTTAGGGACCTATTGCATTCAAAAGAGGGTTGAATCCAATAGATTTAGTCACAAACCAGTAAAGATAGGAACTAAAAATATTGATTGGATTCAAGGGGTGAATTTGTTTGCCCTCTTTTGTAAGTTGAATTGCTGAAATTAGGGTAAAATGTTGAAAGTGAAGGTAAAAACATAAAAACAGAAAGCTACAGTTGTCAGATTGAGGCACGCACCTAGATCTGAGAAATATAAGTAGATTCAGACCTGATCCTCGAAAAGAGCTCCTAAAATGTTAGGACCATGGCGAAATTCGCCCTGGTCCTCCTAACTTTTCGCACACCAAAGGGGTATTGATTTGTCTTTGTAAATAATGTTGATTCCAAAGATCATAGCTTCGTACCTGTTATTTACACATAGAAAGAAAGGGAAATGGGTTGGGAATAGGGGTTTGCCTAAGTCAAACCTTGGTCTAGGAATTAACCTTGAATGAAATATTGCAAATACTGAAATAAACAATGGAAGGATATACCTCAGATCTGCAATGACTGATAATGATGCTTTGCTTCTTGAATGTATTCACATATGTTGTATGAAATGGCATGAACATGAGAGAATCCTAATCACACACACATGCTAGCATATGAATGATGTAATCTACTCCATAATGATTGAATGAAGGAAATGCAGCCTTGAAGATCTCTAGAAATGCTTGATGATGAACACTTCAATGTTTGAATGCTTTAGGTCAAATTCTTATGATGCTTAGAGTTTTAGATTCAAAATGAGTTGAGAAGGATGCCTTATATAGGGATTTCATGATTAAAAACACCTTTAGTCTGACCTAGAATTAATATAATTTCGGACAAAGCAAGATTTAAACATTATAATACCACCAAAACATGAATCTGAAATTCAAGGAGAAAAAGTCGAGACCATGGTGTCGTGCCATGGTCTGACCAACTTTTTTCCAATTTTTTTAGGGATGTGAGGTATCGTGATTACAAAGTCAATCCTAGCTCGATGCGACAATTCAAGGTGCTCAGATATGTGAAATATGCTTTGGGAGTTGAATTAGGGCAAGATTGAGGAAAAATTAGGATAAAATGATAAAGGGCACACCTAGAATTAAGGGCCCAAATAAGAGTGTGATGATGTAATAAAGTGAAATAAGACCCATAATATTGAATTAAATATTAATTAATTACAATAAAGGTCTTATAATGCATAGAGGAAAGGGAAATACTAAAATAGGTGCTAGGAGAGTGTGAAATTGGACACACTAATAAAGGGTGTACAATTTATGACACTACAAAAGGAAATGGCCAAGACCTCATGAAAGCTACATTTTTGTTTTGAATATCAAAATGATGTAAACTAATGAAATGTAGAAATCTTCATGAAGTTTATGTCTATTATTTGAAAAAAAAATTATTAGTTAAAGGTAAATTTTTTATTGCTAGAAAATTAGAAAAAATGGTGGTCTAATTGACCCCCTCCCCACCCCTCCAAACAAATTTTTTAAAAGATTATTTTTCACTTATTTGTATTTTCCAAATAGATAACATCAATAACTAATGCATGGATAAAAATAAATAAAAATAAAAATTGATGTATATTTTCTTTGTAATAACATTTTAAAGTCCAACATATCAATATTTGATAGTTTCATTTGGCCCCCCTTTTTCTAATACTTTATTAATATAAAAAAACCAATTATACCCTTTTGGAGAAGATTCTCTTCTCTAGTGTACCTTATTTTTTGTAAATATATAATATCGTTTAATATTTTTCTTTTATTTTCTAATCGGTCTCTTTTTCAATTTCATCAAACTACTTACAATATTTTAGAAAAAAATATATATTAAAAATAATCAAAACATAAAATAAATTGTTTGGCTAGATTCTAGACTTTAAGATATACAAAAGGGTACTTTAATATTTTTATAAAAACTCATGTCAAGACTATAGAAATATCCAAAAAAGGTAGAAATTTTTACAATTTCTTGAAAATCAATGATGTGGCTGTCAAGTAGGATGCCACCTAGGAGTTTTCGGTCGAAAGGTTTTCGACCTAACACCTTCCAACCAGAGGGAATTCGAATGGAGGTGGTTCAGCTAGAAACGTTGACCAAAAATAATCTAACCTCATATAATATGAGGCTAGTGGTGACTAGGTGCAAGTTAAGGGGAGTGGCTTCCAAGTGGGTGTTGGGACCCTAAGTGGCTGCTAGGAGATCCCATTGAAATTTTTCTTAATCAAGTGCTAAAATTAAATTAAATGAATTAATGGGTGGGTAGACCACACGCATTAATAATATAATTGATGGTGCTCCACTCATGCCTCATGTTCTTGTATAGGCAAAGGATGAGATCTCATGACTTGGAGTACTCGTTTGGACTCGTGATGGGATTAGGAAGGCCTATATGGTAGATTGAACTTCCTTACCTCCATGGAAGGATCATTTCATTCCACGTGTGCAGTGAAATGGATGCTGAGGTCTGGATTTTGGAGAGGGTCGAACTGCCAGGATAACTCGTGTTGATGCTATGTGATGACACTCTTCCCTAGTTGTAGCCTAGTACCCTATCCTATGCGGTGTTGTGCAGAAGCCTCTAGTAATCTATGTTATGTTTTTTCTAGTCCTTGTGATTGTTGCATCCATGTGTTCATTTCATTTCCATGGTTGTGTTAGTGTCAGTCTTAGTGGTATGTATGGTGTGTGGGTACCTTATGTCATTCTTCAGAGCACAAGGGATGTACCTCAAGGTTCCACATGGTCGGGCGGTTGATGCTTTCTTCCATTGGGATTTTTGGTGTTATGTTAGTGAAATTCATGAATGGACTATGTATTTTTCAGTTGCAAAATCTTTGGATTCAAGATACAGTAGTAATCTCTTATGTAAAGTCTAATTCATGTTCTTAGAATATATTTCCATTTATGTTCATTATGTAATGAGAACATTCTCTTTGAGAGGAAGATGTAATGTTAATTTAATGTAATGATGTTAACTATGTGGCTGTTTTGTGAGTTTAGATAGTACGGTGTTGGTACAATCTATCCCTTATGAATGATTAGGTATTTAGTGAGTAGATGTTAGTTGTAATGCATAAAATGATATTTCATGAGCATACTTTCATTTATCTAAGTTCAGTTGCTATGGTTATATGATAATGTGGAAAATAATCTTAGGAACATTTGGCTAGTTCCTAGGAGTAATTATGATACTTAATTCATTTATGATATCATTTCTATGTTTGATTTTCCTATGTTTATGTTGAGGCATTATGATATGTAATGGATAGAATAGCTTCTATTCTCATGCCTTAGTTACTATTAGCATTACCTTGTAGAAATGTTATGGGACCTTAGAGTCCATGTAGGTGTTATTGATTTATTTGTTTTTGCTTGTGCTCAGATAAGTTGTTCTCATATTAAATATTATGTTATTCAATATTATAGTTTATTGAGTTAATGTATCTCTTTAAAAAAAAAATGTTTGCCTTCTTGAGGTTAGTTAGTTAGATGAGTTATCCTTTGGGTTCCTTTGTAGGGTGTTACACTTATGACTTGAAATGGGACAACACTATTTGTGCACTAATAGCTTTTAGGAATTATGCTATTCTAACTTTAAACAACTGAAGTGCTTAAATGAACACTGTAAAGAAAGTACTCCTAATGTACTTTGACTGCATTCTATTACAAAAGGACTCAACTAAAATTGATTCTAAAATAACAATCCTTCTAACTAACAAAGACAGTCACTCTTCTCTGCTTTGGCTACAACAATAGTCACAAAGCTATAGTTTTGTGGTTGTAGGAACAATCAACTACTAAAACTACCAGAAACAGAATGAAAGCAACTGGAAAGTAAATGTTCAAAAATAAAATACACAGAATCCTCACCAAGTGGACCCCCTTGGATGAGTCTTCTTAAGTATTAACTGTAATCTCAAATTCTACACACAGATAATCACATCAGTCTTCATATTGATAACAGATAGAGCTAAACTTTGTCTTTATTCAAATGCTTGAACAGTAAATAGAAAAATTGCATGCTTTCTCCAACCAACTCTTTAAGAAAGACTCGGAGAATTTATAGAAAATAAAGACTCGACTACCTATCCACTACAACCGCTCCACTCTTAACATTTAGAAGTAGGGATTTTATTGAAAACATAGAACCTAGGAACTAGAAGGCTGAAATATAGTAGGACTTTGTTTTCGCATTATTTCATCTATATCTTTCTCCTATATCTACTCCACTAGTAGACATGGCAAATTATTGAAAGGATAATTGTCTTCTAACTAATTAGAGGAGTCTCCAAATAGTGACAATAACTGGCTAGCTGCACATAACAGTTTTGACTCCTTATTTTGTTGTCCATGACCCCTTCAAAGTTTTGCCACATTTGGATGAATGCTCCATCTCAACAACTTAGACTTCTTCCATCAACTGCATCCACTGAGGTTAACATACAAAGATCCTAACATATTCATAATACTTAAAATACAACATTTAACACCATTTATAGATAAAAACATATTTATATTGCATTCATATGACATCCATAACAACATCACAAAGGACTAGAGAAATAACAAGGTTCTTCAACATTGTGACTTTAAAAAGAATATAAAAACAAAGTTCATGTCTTCAAAATGTAAGGTAAAGTCCCAAAATAACTTAAAATATTTAAAATAAAAGATCATAAAATGGGGTTCATCACTCCCCCCAACTTAAGCCGGTGTTGGTCCACTAGTAGGAGGTTATTGATTATCTTTCCATGTTAACAACCTTAGGTTTTCTACAGTGGTTTCTCCCTTAGTCTTTGCAATTAAGCTCCACTAGAATCCCTGATCTTTCCTAAGGTGCTCCTATCTAGAATTTTCCTATTCAACATCATAAATTGTTAGACCCTTCCAATGTGGAATATATTGCCAAAGCATTGGTGGTCAAAAGATTAAGGGTATCCACTTCTCTAGTCGTGCCCTGCCCAGATGTATATATGTCATTGCCCTACGGAGTGTTGCATGATAATTCTGCAGAGAATGGGGCTCTGATCTTTTCAAATATTCTACCAACCAATTTCATCTTCGTGCTAAGTAGCCAAATAGAGTCATAACTGAGGTATCCACTATCTTCTCATACTCTAGATGAGCTTCTTCCCTCAATTCCACTATTCTTTCCATTTGATCAAGATCATAAACTAATTGATTCCATTCATAGAAGATCGTATCAGTGTCACCTATTTCAGACTATAGGGGTAATGAAACAATTTATTCCATATCTCCATACTCTCTACTTTGTTCACCTCTATTGTTTACATTTTGTATGTATGACATAAATTCCCTAATGTGTATGTATCCTATTGTCAGAAGTGGATTCCATTATGGGTTATAAGGTATAGCATAATTATGTAAGTAGAATTCACAGAGCAAATTTTTCTATTAAGGAGTGGATGTCTGGTAAGCAAACATAAAATCTTTAGAGATGATAAAAGATGAATTTATCCCAGGGAGTTCTCTAAATAGTTTAAAGGAAAAGTATAATTTCTTTAGGTAGAGGGTATATACCCTAGGTGGTGGCCTACATTCAACAAGTTATGGCACTAGGGTAGTAACATGATTTTCTATCTTGCCTTTTAGACTATTAATTTCTTCATCCTTCCTCCTAATCTCTTCCTATAATTGTTCTTTCTCTTTATTCCTCTCTTTTTCTTTAATTTCCATTAATTTCCATAATTCAAATGCAATGGAAGCCCATGAAGATGAGAGTGGAATGTGCATACTTACCCTAGCCAGATGTATCTCTTGTTGTTTCTTCCCCCACTTACGTTGGTTACTTTCTCTACTGCTACTTTAAGATTTTCCAATCCCATGGAAATGGGTTCTCTTCTCAATGGTTGCTTTTCAAATTTAGTGGCAGGTGCTTCCTCATTAGTTGGTTGCTCCTTCCTCTGTCCAATTTTAATAACTGGTTCAATGTCAAGGTTAAGGTCAACCTGTATCTCTCCAAAATGAACTAACATTTCCTCTTGTGAGGCTTCTTTTACATCCTTATTTTCCTCAATGTGATAAGAATATGATGGTGGAGAAGGTGTTTGAAGCACTGGAGAATTCCTTGTTTGAAGCACTGGATAATTCCTAACAAGGGATTGTTCCTCCTCTTCAATGTCAAAGCTCTAAATAACAATCTCTTCATTAGTTTCATTCTTACTTATAAACACTTTTTTAAGCCTATGGATCCTTCTTGGAGCTTTCTTTGCACTCGTTCTTCTCTTCTTCGTAGGTTTCTTTATTGGTGAAGCAACTTTTTCCGATTTTCTAGTTGCTATAGGTTGTTTTGACTTCTTTCCTTTTTCACTCTTAAGGCTTAGATTTCTTAGGAACAGGCTCTAAAGTTTTAACTTTCTTTTTGCTACTTGTCCTCTCTTGTGTAACTATTTTCCTCTTTTTACCTTTAGCTTCTAAAGGTGGTGTTAATATTGTTGGCAATTGACAATCATTCAGTTTCTTATGGTGTCATTGATGGCAACATTGGCAACATATTTTTCTTCATCAACATCAAGGATTTCAAGGTAACCAGCAAACTAGGTATCGGTATGGGAAGCCGACATCACTTGGAGATCCGACAAAGGGTAGTATCTGGCAAAACATTTTATAATTTGTATGTATTTGTAATGAGCCGACATGTATGCTCATTTTGTATGTAATCCAACATGTGGCATAAATGTTTGTAAGGGTATATAAGTCAGTCTATTAGGTCATTTAAGATATAATATTCGAGATAAGATCTGACATGCGAAGTTTATGTATGCGAGTTCATTTGTATGCGAAAGCAATATTCTGTAATGATTTGTAGATGATTTCTAAGGTACTCATAAGGTGTATGTTATTCTGGCAAGGGTTTAGGGTTTAAGAACTGGAACAGTCAGAGCCTTAACTAGAACTCAATCAGGTATAGAAGATGCATTATATGAGTTCAGTTTTGCAGTTTTGTATCAGAAAGTGATTGTAGTCAGTGAGACTCTTTGTGATGAAAAGGTTTGCTCTAGGCAGTGTGCCTCCTTGCATGTGCAGGCCCCTATTATATGTAATATCTCTTCATATGGCCAGTGAACTAATATTGTGGGTCACAAATCCCATCGTGGTTTTTCCTCATTGAGGTTTTCCACGTATAAATTTTTTGTGTTATGGTGTTCATTTATATGCTTGCATTATTTGTTTCAGTTACATGTATTTATGTTTACCGGTTGATGAATGAATGTTTTGATAATGTTAAAATCTTATATTTTGGTAGAACATTGATTCACCCCCCCCCCCCTCTCAGTGTTCTTGGATTCCAACAATTGGTATCAGAGCTGTGTACCTCGGAGGAAGCCTAACAGCTTGAGGGAGATCCTGAATCTAGAATCCATGGAGATGTGTTTGAGACAACAACTTGAAGTTGCTCTTGAAGATTTTGAAGCTGAAAAGGTTAAGAACATAAAGTTGGAAGATGAACTTAGATCTGCAAAAGAATTCATTACCACTCTGCAAGAAAATCTATCAAATTCTCAAGCCAAAAGAAAGGAATTGTGGGAATAAATGCAAGATCAAGATGATGAAGAAAAGGACACTCTGAAGAACCTATGTGAGAAGATGAGTCAAGAAAATGAATTTATGAAGAATGAAACATGAGCCCTAACAATGAGGATGGCAAAAGAAATTGAAGACAAAAAAAAAAAAAAAAAAAAGGAAGAAGACCTTGCTAGATCATTAAAGGACAGATCTAAAGAATGCATCAGGTTAGCTCATGAAAATAATGTGTTGAGAACAAAATTAGTACAATTCCAAAACAATGAACAAGAACTTGAAAGACATATGACAATCCTAAGAGATAATCTAACTATTGCAATTGAATATAAGGACAAATTCAAGGCTAGTTCAACACAACTTAATGAATTATTGGAGAGCCAAAGGCAAAAAAAGGACTCTAGAGGACTTGGATTTGAACAAGGTCAGAGCTCCGGTACTGCAAATGAAGATCAGATATTCGGTATGCATAATGATCAGAACAACTGGAACCAGAAGACATTGGTAAGGCAGTTCAATGCTCACAAATTTAATGGTAGATGTTTTGTTTGTAATAAATTTGGTCATATGGCTAAAAAATGTAGAAGTAGAGCAAATCAGAATTATAACTTTGTCCCCGGTCAACGTTCCAAATGCAATAAGTATGGTCATAAGATAGAAGATTGCAGAATGATTGTAAAATGTCATGCATGTGGAAAGTTTGGACACATGGCTAATCAGTGATGGTCAAGCAATTATTCTGGATATAGCAAAGAAATTCAAATGAACAATGTTACATGTTATGCATGCAACAAGATTGGACACAGCCAAATTTTGTAGAAGCAAAAATCCATCGGTTAGCAATGATGGATCAAATGATAAAGGAAAGCAAAAGATCAATGAGATCCGACATGATCATACCAAGAGATGGGTTAGGAAGTCAGATGATCAATCGAGAGGTGAAACTGCTTCAGTTACTCAACCAGTAGAGCAGAATGTTCCTACGCCGGCAGGAAGCTCGTCTGGCAATTAAGGCAGATGCCTTAGCGGTAGGCAAATTTTATGAAAATCCTGCATATTCCCTGGGAAAGAGATATGGAAGGAAGTTTCAGACATCTGAGAAAGTTTATCCAACCTATATATGTTGAATTGAGTTCCGGTATGTCTCACCGGAAGGCATTTATGTCGATTGCGAATTAGGGTTTTTCAAAGGATGAAAAGTATGATCTATGTGAATGGATGGAAGAGGGGTTGATTATGAACTTAGGCAAGATTAAGGGTGAAAAGAAAGGAGTTTTCCGGTATGGAAATCTATTAGTATGCTTAATGCTTTTCTTTTTGAATGAGATACCGGGTTTGGGCAAAAGGCAATGGGCCTTTGATATACTAGTAGGCAGGCAGGTTAAGGGTGCTATCACTGGTTTGGGAAATCGAAGAGATGACAAAGTTTGGGGATACTTCAAATCATTTCATAAATCCATGAAGTCAAGGGAAAGAATTCCAAAGCACATAGTTGAGAAATACTCAACTGAAATATGTTTCATGGTGAAAAAGGATGAAACTCTTATGGAAGTTGTGATACCCTGAAAGATATGGATTGAGGAAATGGGTTATGAGGTAGATGAAAGCATTTTGGATGCATATGCTAGGATGCTTATAGATGCACCGACAGATGAATCTGAAAAATCATTTGGGACTGTAAAGCAAAAAGAACTTGAAGTTAAAACATAATTTAATCAGAAGAAGAGAGAGAGGCAGCAAATGAAAATGAGTCAATTTGTTGAAGAAGGTAGAAGATCCAAAGGAGAAAGATGAGAAGACAAGGAAGCAACCAGCAAGGAAGGTAACCATTAAGATACTGGCAAGTCAACCAGCTAAAAGGAAGCCTACTATGAAGAAAAGGCCAGTGAAAGAAACTCCCGCATCATCTAGCAAGAAGAAGAAGAAGGAAGACATATATGAAGCTATTGAAACCGGTAATGTAACTATCATTCCACCTATGTCTTGTGCCGAGTTAATAGATGAGCTAACAAAGGATGGTATGTTAAAGAACATTCAGCATTATTATGAACATTTGGATGATAATGAACAAAAAGAAATTGAGGAAGTTGTTTTGTTATACTTGGACATATATAAGAAGGCTATAATAGAGATTGCAAAGCAAATATTGGCACAATTATAATGCTAGAATATTATCTGCTATGGAGGAAGACCGACACATAAATATTCAAGCATTATTAACTAATTATGGTTCAATTACCCCATAGGAGATGGATAGGTGTCTTGAGACTGCTAATAGAACAATTTTCCAAAGCAAGCACAGGACAGTTAGCCTTATGGCAGGTAGAGTCAAAGAAATAATCAGTGTAACCAATGAGGCATGGGTTAAATTCTTTCTTGACAACCCCAATTTATTTACATCACCGAAATCTAATCCTAAGTCTGACACTTCAGACATCCTGGTTGATGGCAAAGGAAAAGGTGTAGTGGATAGCCCATCCACAAACTTGAAAGATGCCAAGGAATTAAATGCAGAATCTCTAGCAGAAGCAAATGTATGGGATGAAGAGGAGATATAGGCAGAGAAAGCTAGTGTACATAATGAACAGGTTATAGATGTTGAGGACAATAATTCTCTGGATCAGAATGAACAGGTTGTGGATACAACAAATGTGAAACCGACAGTAACAGATGTCGCACCAAGTGGAAAAGCTACCGGTGCAAAAGAAGATGATATAGGAGAAAATAAACTGGAAAAGAAAGATATAGAGAAAAATTAGGAAAGAGAGAAGAAAAAGGAAGTTCATACTAAGATAAGTGTTTCTGCACCATCATCAGAGAAAAAGGGAGAGGAATCCGACAGAGAATCGACAACCAGGACTACATTGTTGGCAATTACCACTACAAATGTTGAGCAAAAGAGCATAACAGAGATGAGTTCAACCGAACTCATGATGGTTGCAGCTCAAAAAATGATCAAGGAAGGGACTGAGGAAAAGAAAATAATTGATCATTCCATTCCAATTTTGCACCTGTTAGTCCCGGAATGCCAAACTGATAAGGGTGCAAGCCCATCCGGCAAGCTCAAAATGCTGACAGAGCATATCTCAAAGGAATTTCAATCACTACAGTAGATCTCTAACCGACATGCTTTGGACTGGTTTTCTCAGGCCAAGAAGGCCACTTTTAATCAGTTAATTGAATCGGACAAGGTATAGATAGCTGATAGATTGAAAATGATAGATGATTCTTTGAGGCAATGTACAAATATTTATCGAGTATGTTGCAATTCAAGTTTACTCACAGCAAGTATAGACAAAAGAATTAAAGATGTTCAAAATACAATTGCAGGCATTGCAAATAACTTTGATGGAGTAAATTCTTTAACCACATCTCTAGATGGTCAAAAAAAATTATTAGAAGTCCAAATTTCAGCTCTTGAAAGAGACAGAGATAAAATCATACGAAGAGCTAAGGAGCACAGAGGGTTAGTGAGTCCTCGGTTGGACACATTGTATGTACATAAGAAGGAGTGTATAGATATGATGGGAAAGCACACACCGGCATAACTCAAAGAGAAAGAATCTCATGCATATGCCCTAAATGGACTTGTGTCAATTTCAGGGATATTCAAATCAAGTTAGGACACATACTTGGAGTTTTTGAAGAATGCTTACTCAGAAATATTCAAGCTCATTCACCTCCAGTAAGTATTTTGGGAGACATTCCCCTATACAGAATTTTATTGATTCTTTATACTAGTTTTCGGCATTGATGCCAAAGGGGGAGTGGTGTATGTGAAAAATAGAAGGAGAAATATGTATGGATCAGATTTCAGATGGTATATATAGCTCAGGGGGAGCAGTATCACATTCCAGGATTGACAGGGTAGATAGAAACCATTTTTCACATGAGTGTTGCCATCAATACCAAAGGGGGAGATTGTTGGCAATTGACAACCATTCAATTTATTATGTTGTCATTGATGGCAACATTGGCAACATATTTTGCTTCACCGGCATCAAGGATTTCAAGGTAACCAGCAAACTAGGTAACGGTATGGGAAGCCGACATCACTTAGAGATATGGCAAAGGGTAGTATTCGACAAAGCATTTTATAATTCATATGTATTTGTAATGAGCTGACATGTATTATCATTTTGTATTTAAGCCGACATATGGCATAAATGTTTGTAAGGGTATATAAGTCAATCTATTAGGTCATTTAAGATATAATATTTGAGATAAGATCTGACATGTAAAGTTTATGCATGCAAGATCATTTGTATGTGAAAGCAATATTCTTTAATGATCTGTAGATGATTTCTAAGGTACTCATAAGGTGTACGTTATTGCGGCAAGGGTTTAGGGTTTAAGAACCGGAACAGTCAGAGCCTTAATTGGAACTCAATCAGGCATAGCAAATGCATTATATGAGTTCAATTTTGCAGTTTTGTATCAAAAAGTGATTGTAGTCAGTGAGACTCTTTGTGATGAGCAGTGTGCTCTAGAAAGTGTGCCTTCTTGTATGTGTAGGCCCCTATTATATGTAATATCTCTTCATATGGCCAGTGATGATATTGTGGGTCACAAATCCCACCGTGGTTTTTCCTCATTGAGGTTTTCCACGTATAAATTCTCTAGGTTATGGTGTTCATTTATGTGCTTGCATTATTTGTTTGAGTTACATGTATTTATTTTTACCGGTTGATGAATGAATGTTTTGATAAGGATAAAATCTTATATTCTGGTAGAACATTGATTCACCCCCCCCCCCCCCCTCCCAATGTTCTTGGATTCCAACAAATACAAGGGTCTCCTCAAGAATAGAACTGGGGTCTCCAACTCCTTCAACGAGGTTTTCACTAGAGAATTTTGCAGGGGCTGATTTAGAAGAAGAAGAAGCACCTTTTGTCCCTTCAGCTCTAGGCCCTTGGTTTATTGGTTTAGCCCTCATTATTTTAAAGAAATCATCCCATGACATCCCAAGGTTTGTTTTCTCTAGGGTTTTCTAAGTTAACAATTGAAAAAAACAATGATGGGAGATAGATTGAACACTACGTTTTTGTACTTCCTTCCCCATTTTCTACAACATTTTGTAGAGGAAATTACGGACATTCATCAATCGGTTATGCCTAAGATAGCTTAGAATCTTAAAGTGAACAAAATGAATATGATACTAATACCCTTCACAAGTCAGGTACATGATAATATAAGTTACTCAGTGAGCCCATATTGGTGGTAGGCATAATCGATGTGTCTTTTGGCTGGTAACATTTAATGGAGGGTCACCATGCATTGTAAATTCTAATCTGGCTGTTCTGGCATCTTTGCTCTCTGGAAATGGTTCTCTTGTTTTATGTAATCTTGTAAATATTGCAATTATATGCTCTGTAACCACTACTCTCATACCCTTGACCACAACTTGGTCATTCCTCAAAGTTTGAGCAAATTCCAGAGCTACTTCTTCATTAAAACTGATGAGCCAAAAGAATGGCTCTATTTTATCTATGTGTATGTGTCATTTACTGGGACATTAGGAGTCTAGTTATGTCTTTTGAGTTTAGAACCTTTTCTAAGTGATAATATTTATATGTCTTGATGATATGGTCATATGACATAAACTCATTTGATATATGCTCCTTTTTGATGCAATATAATAGGTAATTGTGCTATGAGGAATATCCATGGTAATGTTGCATGTAGATTTTGAATGTTACTCTAATATAAATAATTGGGCCTATATTTGTGTACATTAACAATTTCATGCAGGATTAAAGAAGAGTGTTGAACCGGTCCAGGTTGTTCAGCAATTGAAGATTATGGAGTTGTTGGTCGGGAAAGGGACAACAAGGATTGTTGTTGAAGGGGTCATCTAGCAGTTGGGAGTGGTTTGTTATGACCTATCTGAAGACTTAATGATTTCCTTTGTTGAAGGAGTAGATTTAGGATTGAATTTATGCTAGCTTCTCTTTGTTGTTCCAATAGTCTTTGACTGATTCTTAGCATTTGTAATTTAACCTTCTTTTTCTCCTTGTTCAATACAAGCATCCTCCTTGAACTTTGGGAGTGGTATTCTAGATAGGTAGGAATTTCATGCTTTAAATAACCTCCCACCTTCCCCTATACGGTAGTTGAGAAGAAGATAGTTTCAGTTATAGTAATACAATTTTGAGTTAGAAAGAAGCAGACTTTCAACAAATTGTTATGTTTTCAAGTACTTTTAAATCAATAAAGATGATATTTTAAAATCTAGGAGTTTGATTCAGTTATCTGGATGCTTGCTAAGGGGGCCCACTTAGTGAGTGTTCCTTTGGTTTCTTTTATCAGACATTTATTGTTCTATAATTAGCATTATCTTGATCACAGACTGATCTTGCAACCACTAGAATACTTCTTGTGAATGTTCCTACAGCCACTACGAACTGAGTAGAATCTTGTTTGTTGATCATGGATAAGTTATGCTTTTCTTAAATGTTTCTTAGAAGGTAGTTATCTTTCCTTCTAAGTATTCTACTTATTTATTTCTAGCATTATCTTAGAGAAACATTTCAATTCCAGCAATAGGAAAAGTGGTTGTTTTAGTCTTTCTAGTGCATATACCTTGCAGACCCATTTCAAGTATACGCCCTGAGTTGACAACTAAATGAACCTTTGTGATGAGAGATAATTACTTAGTTGTATGTCTAATTCCTGAGGTATGATTTCAAGGTCTAATTATTGAACCATTAAGAAGATCAATCATTTTTGGCACCGTTGTCGGGGATGGTGTCAAACCAGAAATCTTTGCAGTCATTGATAGTTGTACTTTGTTTTCACTAGTTAAAATTTGTTTATATTTAACTTTATAGAGTAATGACCCATAATACTATTGTATGCCTAGGAGAAGAGACGCTTTAGGGAGGTTTCTTCCTAATGACCCCTATCCTGGTAATAATTTTGAGCAAGCTTATAATTTATTTGAAGATGGAGACCAAGATATAAACTCATTGGCTGAATTGTTTGCCAACATTAACGAGCCTGCATACCAAGAACTTGTTGAGAACCCATTTGCATTTATACTTTATCAAGCAAGGATGGTAGCCCAAAATCCACCTATCCAAGCTACCTTTGAATTCCCTATCATTGATCAACACGATAATAATAACCTCAAGAATATCCATGCTTCAATTCTCCCTAAGTTTTATGGGCTTGTAATAGAGGATCCAAACACCTTTTTGTTTGAATTTGACATCCTTTGTCGAAGCTATGATTACACTACTCATGCTCATAGACTCAAATTGTTTCTTGCTACTCTGAAAGAAGGAGCCCTCAGATGGTTTATGAGTCTTGGGAGAGATGTTGTTGACAGCTGGGAAGCTATGTAAACCAAATTTCTTGAGAAATACAAAGAATATTGCAGAAGTGGTAATTGGGGAGATGGCATCTTTAGGATGCAGAAAAAAGATGATGAAAATTTGGAAGACTATATTTCAAGGTTCTTATTCTATCTAAAGAAAAACTTGGATTATACTCTTAATGAAGAATCTAAAAAGTCATTTTTTTCTCAGAGGAATAAGTGATGACTATATTGAAGCTCTGGACCTAATAGGAGGGGGACACATCTCTCAAGTCTCTTGGGAATATCTAAAGAATATATGTCAGAACCATTCCTGAGCAACTATGAAAAAGGGAAGAGGGTATCAAGTTACCAAAGGAAAATTCTCCAATGGAGTTTCAAGGATGGAGATTACTCACTTACTTTCTAAATTCAAGAAAGATGTTATAAATAACATGGCCACACAACTGGACACACTTCAAGAAAAAAGGAAGTATGAGGAAGCAGAGGCAATCCTAATTGAATATTACCCTGGCTACAGGTAGAAGAAAAGAGACTGCAAATGCAAGACAGTAGCGAATATTGAAAACAATCATGCTTCATTAGAATTCAAACCTATTGAAAGTGAAGAGGACCAAATCTTTTATGTAGCTCAAGAAGACCATGGGCTCCACGACAAGGTATGCCACCTGATCCTTTATCCTTTAATGGTCCTTATTCAAATTCATATAATTCTAGTAATCAATGGAAAAATCAATATCCTCCCTATTATGGGACCTTTCCTCAACAACATTGGAATAACTCCTAGAATGCATGGACCAATTACCAAAATCCCCCTCCTCCTTGGTAACAAAATCAAGGAAATTGGAAACCACCTCAAGGAAAATGGCAACAAACACCTCAGTGGAGAGGAGGACATCGATGGAAAAATCAGTCCTCTGGTTTCCAATAGCCTCCTCGACAACCTCAACAACAGGCCCTAATTCCTCCACCTAATAAAAATATTGCTACCCTGCCTAAGCCTACTCAATTGCCAACTCGGTCCATGCCAAATCCTAACAATAAACAACCACAACAACAACAATTTTATGCTACTGATCCAAATCAACACCCTGCTTATGTTGTTAGTATAAGTGATATCCATTTAAGGTCTGGAACAACTCTTCCTGCACCTTCACCTCCAGTCATAACTGAAATACCTAGTGAAGGCCATATCCACCAAAGTGTCAAAGCTTCATCGGTTCCATCAAGGCTAGAATAGAAAGAATCAAGCAATACACCTCCATTTCCTCAAAGATTAGAGGAAGAGCCAATCAAACAAAAAGAAGAACCCATATTTGATATTGTGGATTAGTTAAAGAATGTATGTGTCAAGATTCCTTTGTTTCAAGAAATAAAGGATGTTTCAATAAATGGAAAGGAAATTAAAGAAGCTTGTTTGAAAAAGCCAAGGAGAAAGAAGAAAGATCTGCACACAGTCCATGTTGTAGGCCAATTAGAAGATATTATGTTAGGGAAATTTTTTGTCCCTAAGTATTCAGACCCAGGAAGTCCTCTTGTAGCAGTAGTCATTAATGGAGTTCAAGTTCAAAATTCTCTTATTGACCTTGGGGCAGCTATAAATGTTATGACAAAGGATGTGATGCAGAAACTCAACATCACTAACCTAAGGACTACAACTACTATCCTACAACTTGTAGATAGTTCTACTGTTACACCATGTGGTATGGTGGAAGACCTTGTAGTAACACTGGATTCCTAGGAATATCCAGTTGACTTTGTCATCCTCTCACCTAAAGCAACTTTAGGAGGATATCCTATTATCTTGGGTAGACCCTGGTTAGCCACAGCATATGCTTTCATAAGATGTAGGTCAGGGGACATGACCATTTCTGATGGGACAAAAACTAAAACACTTGCATTATATTCATCTGCCCAGCCTCAACTTGAGGATGAGCACTTAGTTTGGCCAGATATAGAAGAAGAATCTGATAAAGTTAATGTAATACAACAATTGATGATGATAAGAAGGGACCCCTTCTTACAACTTCAAGAAGAAGAAGATGTGCTCTCTAATGTTTTGCAAAATCAATATAGAATTCCTGATCAAACTGGTGATTGTAATGCACAAAAGGCATGTTCTCTACAACCATTAATATCAGCCTCTTCTACAGAATCTCCTGGAGCTATATATTTACTGCATACATTGTTGCCGCATGAAGTAACAGTTCCACATTTTCCTGCAACATCTATAATAGAGATAGTTAATCAAGTTGAAGTGGCCCCAGAAAAATGGTTGAATGTCAATAGTTACCTTACTCAAGAACAAATTATGTCTTTGACAAGAATATTACAGTCCCATAAAGAAGCATTTGCCTGGGACTACACAGATATGAAAGGGTTGCATTCTAAATTGTGCACACACCGAATCTACATCAGAGAAGATTGTAAACCAATAAGGCAGCCTCAAAGAAGAATCAACCCTGCATTAAGGGAAATAATTAAACAAGAATTGCAGAAGTAACTCAATGCAGGATTTATATATCCCATTTCTAATAGTGAATGGGTAACACCTCTAGTTATTGTTCTTATGAAAAATGGAAAGTGGAGATTTTGTGTATATTATAGGGAGCTTAATGTTGCAACCAAGAAAGATCACTTTCCTCTTCCTTTCATTGACCAAGTATTAGACTCCTTTGCAGGAAAGAAATATTTTTCATTCTTATATGGTTTCAGTGGATACAACCAGATAAGAATAGCCCTTGAGGACCAGGAAAAGACAAAATTCACATGCCCATGGGGGACCTATGCCTATTCATGACTGTCATTTGGTTTATGTAATGCCCCAACCACTTTTCAAAGGGTAGTTATAAGCATGTTCTCAGATATTTCTCATGACTGCATGGAGATATACATTGATGACTTCACTACTTGTGGTGGTACTTTTGAAGAAGCATTGAGTAACCTAGAAAAGACTTTACAAAGATGTGAGGATCACAATTTGTCTTTAAATAGCGAGAAGTGTTTCATGATGATGCAAGAAGGTATTGTTATTGGCCACTATCTTTCTCATAACAGAATTCAAGTAGACCCAGCAAAGATTGAAGTTATTTCTAATTTTCTTGTACCAACAAAATAGAGAGATGTTAGGAGTTTCTTATCCATGCATGTTATTACAGAAGATTCATCAAATATTTCAGTCATATTGCAGCATTACTATATACACTCCTAACTAAAGATGCAGCATTCCAGTAGACAAATTCATGCAGCAAAGCATTCTCTGAGTTGAAGGAAGCATTGACTCATGCACCAGTACTTCAAGGTCCTAAATGGGAACTTCCATTTCATATACACACTGATGCATTTGAACATGCAATTGGAGTTGTTCTAGGACAAAAAGAGACAGCAGTGGAACATGCAATCTATTTTATCAGCAAAAACTTGCGGGGTGTTGAATTTAACTACACAGTAACAAAGAAGGAAATTTTGGCAGTTATCTATGCTCTCAATAAGTTCAGAAATTATATAATTGGATATAAAGTCTATGTCCACACTGACCATGCAGCAATTTGATATCTTATGAATAAACCTTCAATTTCAGGAAGGTTGGCTTGATGGATTCTTTTAATGCAAGAATTTAATATCACAATCATAGACAAACCAGGAAAAGCAAATGTAGTTACAGATTTTCTTTCACACTTAACAACAAACCCATAATCACCCATTTTGGATGATTCCTTTCCAGGTGAGCATCTATTCTCTATTATTGTTCAAACACCATGGTGCGTTGATATAGCCAACTATTTGGTTGCTCACAAGGTACCCTCTCATTTTCTCCAAAAGAAAGGAAATTACTTGTTGAGAAAAGTTTCAAATTCACCTGGATAGCAGGATGTTTATTTTACAATGGACTAGATCAGGTGATGTGAAGATGTGTAAGAGAAGATGAGACTTATGATATACTGCATTCATGCCATGATGAACCCTGTGGAGGATATTTTGCAGCTAAGAGAACAGTTATCAAAATACTTAGCATGGGATATTATTGGCCAACCCTTCATAAAGATGCAGCCAGGTATACAAAACAATGTGATAGATGTCAAAGGATGGGAAGACCAACCAGATCAGATGAAATGCCCTTGCATCCTCAAGTGGTGGTTACACCATTTGACAAGTGGGGCCTTGATTTTGTAGGACCAATTGATCCACCTTCTAATGGTAAGTCTTACATTTTGGTTTGTACTGATTATGTCACCAAATGGGTAGAAGCTAAGGAAATGACACATACCAGAGATAACGAGATTGTTGAATTTCTATATGAAGAAATCTTCACAAGATATGGAGTTCCTAAGAACATTGTCATAAACCAAGGAGCACAATTCACATCTCAACTTGTTACAACATTAGTGAATGAATACAATATCAGGCATAGAAAATATACACCATACCATCCTCAAGCCAATGGACAAGTAGAAATTACAAACAGGGAAATTGAAAGCATCCTGACCAAAACTATTAATCTTCATAGGAAAGATTGGACAATTCGATTACCTGAAGCAATCTAGGCATATAGGACATCATGGAAAACAACAATAGGGTTTATTCCTTTTGAGATGTTCTATGGAAAGAAATCAATGATGCCAATTGAGTTTGAGCTTAAAACTTTAAGAAAAATAGTTGAATTAGGGATGGATATTACTGATGCACAAGAAGCAAGTATCGTGCAACTCAATGAGTTAGATGAAGTCAGAACAACTGCCCTACAACACACAAAACTCTTACAAAATCAACGAATCAAATGGCATGATAAATATATAAAGGACAAAAACTTTCAATCCGGATATTAGGCTCTCCTATATGGTTCTAGGTATCAAGATAACCTAGATAAGCATCACACTAGATGGCTAGGCCCATATGAGGTATCACGGGTGTTTGACAATGGCGTTGTTCAACTCACAACAATTGATCCTGTAAGATTCAAGTTGTTAGTCAATGGGCACATATTGAAATAATATCATAAGCCCTCATCTAAAGAAGAGTTCATGAAACAATTTAATTCAAACATCGGTTCTCCTACAACTTCAAACTTGGAGTTTCCTGCAGTCGATGAAGGAGGTCCTCTAGCCCTGCCTTCTGATTAATCAGTTATGTTGATTTATAATAAACACTTCCATATTCCTGGAAGTTATTTCTCCTTAATAACATCTATACTTAACTCCATTTCACTCTCATATCTTTCGTATCACTTCACCTCACTTCACATTCATCCACTTTTCAAGTTTTATCATTAAGTTAATTGTAGGTATGTGAAAAGGACTCTGACATGCATCACTCCAGGTACGTCACAGATTGACGTTTGTATTATTTCTTGTTAGATTCATTCATTAACTGCATTAAAATTGCCATGTATATTCCTCATTGCCTTGCTATAATTACTCTTCTACCATGTGAGGACACTTGGCACATTTTAGGTTGGGGGGAGTATACCGTGATTTGATTCATTCCTATGTGTGATTTGACTTCCTACGTGTGATTTGGCTTTTATGAAAAATCACTTTTTATGAAAAATCGCTTTTTATAAAAATTCGCTTTTTATAAAAAATTAAATTTTAAGCGAATAAAGTGATTATGACATTTTATGCACACCATTTTTTTTAAATCCTTGCACGAGTTGCCTTTCTGAATTAATTTGGCCACCTTTAAGAGTCATAATTGCACTGTCTTGACACCCTTGTATAAACCATATAAATTGTATTGAAAGAGCACAATGGGGGGATCTTTGATAAGGCATGAACCTATAGTTCATATCTCTATTTTGCAAGATCAATAATGTGGCCAGGAGTTTGTTCAGAGTGGGTGGTTGAATTACTTTTTGAAGTTGGATGATTTTGATGAAGGAATAGCCACCGAGTTTGTCATGACCTTCTCTAATGGAGAAGCAAATGTAAAAGGACTGAAAGTTTTGGCAACTGAAGAAAGAATTGTGGAAGTGACCAATTTACTTGTTGAAGGAGCAAAGTATCTAGAATCAAAGGATACCAGGAGTGCCTGAGTGGAATTTACAAGACCCAGAGATCATCCACTGATTGTTGATAAGCAAGGAGCCAGAAGAATTTCTTTACTAGATAAATGGATGGCAGCGGTTGTTCACATAATAAAGTATTTAACATGTGAAGGGAGCCAGTCCTGTTTACACTCAATACACTTCAAGTTGCTTGGCCATCTCAGACATGGAGTTAAGATGAACATTCCAAATGTGTTGTATAACCTCCTAATGATCATGACTATTGAAACCCGGAAAGGTAGGTCAAATTCGGTCTCCCACCATTGTTTAATTAAATTATTAGTAGAACGGTCATTGAGGGATGTTTCTTAGTTGTCCTGGGAAGAATTTGTGTCACTTCATGAATATAGGGCAGAAAATTATAAGGGTCAGAAAAGGATTGCAAAAGTAAAGACTAGGGTTTACAGGAAGAAAAGGAAAACCACCCCTAGAGCCTCAAGTTCTAAGGATCTCTCCGCTGCATAATTTCCTGCAGAAAAAGAAATCCTGAGAAATGTTGAGTCAGTTCTTGTAGTCACTAGTGGAGATATTTTTCCTATTAAAACTAGGGCTTCCACTCAAAGGGGAAAGGGTAAGCCAGTAAAGTCAACTGAGGTTGAAATTGAAAAAAGAAACCCTAGTATGGAGAATCATGTGAGATTCCAGTAGAAGCAAGGTGGAAAGTGGAAACTCGATGAGAAATTGGAAGAAGAAACTTTAGCCCTTGGAAGGAAGAAACAGGGCGTTGCAAAACCTCTTGTTGCAACTCTTTAGTTTAAAGAGAGTACAAAGAAATCTAAAATTGTTAGAACCCATAGGGGTGTTCCAACTAAGTTTCGGAGAATAATTCATAGGCTTAAAGGAAGGCCCAAGAAAAACTCAAATGTGAAATCCAGGGGACCTATTCAGGTTGATTCCTCAAACTCAGCTTCTCAAACCCCCGAGTCTGAAGAAAAGAAGGAAAAGTTGAGCAGGAAGGGGAAATGAGTGAAGCTTTTGAAAAGAATCAGATTTCCAAGGAGGAACAGAGCATTGAAGAACAACGCGACATTCAGAGAGAACAATATTGTAGTGAAGAGAACATGGATGGGTTGGATAATTTGGCAAAAGTAGTGGGAAAGGTGATTGAATAGGAGAAAGGTACAGAATTTGCAACAACTGTTTCCATGATAGGACAGGAGGGAGTTCCTACAATGGAAAGGCAAAAATCTACCATTGAAGAAGAAACACAACAAGAACAAATGCAGCAGACCCCTGAAGTTGAGTAGGAAGTAACTCCTATAGAATAACAAGAAATGGGGTAAGGAAAACAAAAAATCTTGCTCAGGAACTAGTAAATGTACAATTGGTAGAGTAAGGACAATCGACTGAGGAACAGAGGAAGGGTAAGAGGATTCTTCTAGTAGTTAGACATAGGCCTACTCTTTTTTCTTGGATGTCATTTTCATTTGATTTATATTAGGATATGATGGATAAGGAGGTAGAATGGGAAAATGAGAAGCATCAGCTGCAGAAGGAAATTGACAAGAAAGATAAGAAGATTGCCACTCTTAAAGGAAAAATAGACATTGTGGTGACTATGGTGCCCAAAATTCTTGAGTGTAGACCACCGCCTAGTGTCTATTCTATGTGCTTAGAGGAACTCTTCCTCACTTTCAAAATGTCCAGTGTTATTTCGGATCGAGATCATTCCTTGGAAACTGCTCAGGGATTTTATCAGGTTTATCAGAACTCTCCTCCTGTAATTAGAAATTTTTTCTGTAAATTTTATTTGCACAACTATGCAATACCTAATGATAGGGAATGGAATCCTTTTTTTTATATTGGTGACATACATTTGAAGGCACTAATGTCTTGGATCCAGAATGAACATGCAAGGGGTGAAGATGCTAAAACCTATCAAGAAGAAGAACTTAGAATTCCCTTGCCAATAAGAGCAGAGAGTGATAATCCTAGGAGACTGTATTATGATTGGCAGAAAATTATGTATCATCCTGATTTTAAGCCCAAAATATTAGCCTTGAGGGAAGAAGTATATAAGGAGTTTGAAGCAATGAGGTCATATGAGGCATAGTTAGCTCTAGGTCATGTAGCAAGAAGGTAAAACAGACTTACATAAAAACTACAAATGGCAGAGCCACACTCTTTGCAAAATTATTATGCAGCTTTGAAAAGGACTTTATGGTACCTTCAGTTGGGGTGAACAAAAATGAATAATTGTCTTCCTTTACTCTTTCAGCCACCTATACTTTTATGGTTGATACCAGATTGCAACAGGTGTGCCAATTCATTTGATGAGACACAAAGAAAGCTAGATGGGATAGGCTTGAAAGGAACAAGGGGTTTTATTGGAACATTGCTACTGGAGGCTCGGGACAAACTCAAGTCAATAATTATAGAGCTCGGGCAAGGGGAAGGAATGCAACATCCTCATCTTTTGGAGGGCCAACAATATTTTAGGTTTGGGGGAATGATGAGCCAAAAGAATGTCTCTATTTTATCTATGTGTATGTGTCATTTACTGGGACATTAGGAGTCTAGTTATGTCTTTTGAGTTTAGAACTTTTGTTACGTGATAACATTTTATATGTCTTGATGATATGGTCATATGACATAAACTCATTTGATATATGTTCCTTTTTTATGCAATATAATAGGTAATTATGCTATGAGGAATATCCATGGTAATAATGCATGTAGATTTTGAATGTTACTCTAATAGGAATAATTAGGCCTATATTTGTGTACGTTAACAATTCCATGCTGGATTAAAGAAGAGTGTTGAACCAGTCCAAGATGTTCAGCAATTGAAGATTATGGAGTTGTTGGCCGAGAAAGGGATAGCAAGGATTGTTGTTGAAGGAGTAAGTTGGTTGTTGGGAGTGGTTCATTATGACCTATTTGAAGACTTAATGATATCCTTTGTCGAAGGAGTAGATTTAGGATTGAAGTTATGCTATATTATCTCTATTGTTCCAACAGACTTTGAGTGATTCTCAACATTTTTAATTTCACCTTCTTTTTCTCCTTGTTCAATAAAAGCATCCTCTTTGAACTTTGGGAGTTGTATGCTAGTTAGTTAGGAATTTCATTCTTTAAATAACCTCCCACCTTCTCTTGTACAGTGGTTGAGAAGAAGATAGTTTCAGTTATAGTAATACAGTTTTGAGTTAGAAAGAAGAAGATTTTCAACAAATTGTTATGTTGTCAAGTACTTTTAAATTAATAAAGATGATTCTTTAATCTCAAGGCGTTTGATTCAGTTATCTGGATTCTTTCTAAGGGGGACCACTTAGTGAGTGTTCCTTTGGTTTCTTTTATCAGTCATTTCTTGTTCTATACTTCACATTATCTTGATCACAAATTGTTCCTGTAGCCACTGGAATACCTCCTGTGACTGTTCCTGCAGCCACTACGAACTGAGTAGAATCCTATTTGTTGATCATGGATAAGTTCTATTTTTCAATGTTTCTTAGAAGGTAGTTATCTTTCCTTCCAAGTATTCTAGTTATTTATTTCCAGCATTATCTTAGAGCAACATTTCAATTCCAACAATAGGAAAAGTGGTTGTTTTAGTCTTTCTAGTGCATATACCTTGCAGAACCATTTCAAGTATACACCTTGGGTTGACAACTAAATGAACCTTCATGATGAGAGATAATTACTTGGTTGGATGTCGAATCCCTGAGGTATGATTTCAAGGTCTAATTATTGAACCATTAAGAAGATCATTCAAAAACCATGAAGCTTCAAGAAGTAGTCTAGCCTCCCACGGTTTCTATATAAGGGTTCACAATCTCCATATTCTAATATTTGAGTATTCTCTACTGGTTCGTGATGAACTAGAGAACCTCCCATCCCTACAAATTCTCTTAACTTGCAATTTTACATTCTTGATTCTTCTTTGTAACTTCGGATTTCCACCCTTTGACTTCAATTTCATATGAGAAGTATTGGCTTATGTTACTAGTCAAAACTATGCTAAGCTAAAACTATAAAAACAGGGATGTGGAGAAATAAATGACTTGACGACTTAAACGTTGGGGTACATGCAATTTGTTTCAACGTTTCAAATGTATTATCAAATTTGATTTGATTTATCCTGATTGGAGTTAAAATTAACTTGCATGGACTAGTATGTGGCAAAATGAGAAATCCCCCCCCCCAAAAAAAAAAAAAACTTAAAATGACACGTGTCCACACATGTGGGAGAGTAAGCAATTTGAATGCAAAGATAAATATGTAATCATAAAAAGGTGATAAAATTTTGTAAGTTAAATAATAATGAACTGAAAGATCTCATATTTACATTGTGGTTGAGATGTCAGAATTGGCACGTTGCTTTGATGTAAGGCACGTGCAAGGAATCGATTGAGAGTTAAGTGATTGTATGATTGAGATTGATTGATCAATTAAGTGGCTTGATTAATTTATTAAGTGAATTGATGAATATGTTAGGAAAATTGATTGAGAGTAAAGTGAATTGATTGATTTGTGGAACTCGAAGTGAGTGTTACTTAAGAGGTGGACGAAATTAGTATACAAATATTTAAACATGTGCATAAGAGGAATAAATAAATGAATATTTTATTTATTTTAGAAGAAGTTAATTTTGAAATATGGATAATTAAATAAATTGAGGAATTTAAGTTTATTTAATTATGGAAGACATAATTAGTTCATTAAATAATTGAAATAATTATTTAATTGTAAGGAAATGACTAAAGTGGAATAATTAAATAATTAGAATTAATTAATTAAAGTGCATATATGAGGAATAATGAATACATTTAGATAATGTGAATTATTATTTAATTATGCGATTAAGAAAAATTAATTAAACTAAAAAAATTATTAACTATAAAAAGTGGAGGGAAATTTGATTTTTGAATTTTAATTAGAAAAATGAGATTGGTTTAATCAAATAATTGAATTTATCTAATTCATTAAGAGGGATGTTATTTAAATGTGGTTTGCAAGCATCGGGATAATTTTTGGTATCTACATGTGGATACTTTTGAAAAGAAATTGGAGAATGTCTCTTTATCTTTAGAAGAGATATATTTGTCTTTGCATATTCTCCAAATAAATTTCTAGGAGATTCAGGATCGTCATCTTCTTTAGTGTGCCTTAAAATGCCTAATTAGATTGTGACAACTTTTAGTATCGACATGGAGATACTTGAGCATAATTTAGGTACATCATTTCATCTTCCCTTATGTTTCTTTAAGGAATGGGAAGGCATCTATTTGTGACCAAATTTAGTATTTTACTTCCTAAGGAGAGGAATTTTGTTTGGAAAAATTGGATCATATTTTGCATCTAGTTCCAGGCATGTACCATCATTGTAGGAGACTCTACATTAAGGTGGAGTTGCATGATATCTCTTCTTCTTATCTCATATGGGGGAAACTTTTTCCTCACCTGGGGTGTTTACCATCTCATTCTTCACAAAAATCATTTTGCTAAATCATCTATCTTTCAGGAAGTATTTTTGTCCCACTAGGTATCCTCCTCTTCTCCACTTGTGAGAGATTGCCTTACATTTGTACATGGGTACCTAATATGGCATAGTAACCAGGACCCATCTTGCATTGTTTACATTCTCCTTGAGTTGCACTTAAGGGGGGGTGTTAATGTGAAAGTGGTGTTTTACCTTGCTTGTTCGTCACTTAGGTCCTCCTCACACATGTTAGTTGAGTTTACTTAGGGTATCAATTGTTTAGCCCGTTAATGGGCTTTCCCGGATTGATTTGCAATGTCAAGGAAAAGCCAAAGTGGAATGACATAAATCAAATAAGGGATAGATAAAAAAAAAAATTGATAGTGCATCAAAAGGGAACCCAGACTCTTTAGGAGTCAAGGATATTTTTCTCGAAATTGGAAGGGTGGTATTCTTGGCCTTGGTGCGATATGGCTTTCAGAAGTGACAAATAATGAAGCCAAGGCTCAAGCAACAGTGTGGGTGTAAGGATGGCCAAAAGGCTAGATGTTTCTAAGTTGCAACTTGAAGGGGTTTTGTTGATTATTTTCAGTGCCATTATCAAAGGGGATGTGCCTTCATGGAGATTAGATAAATTCATAAAAATATTAAATGAATTTGAAAATTTTCAAATATCTCATACCCCACAGGAGAATAATATTGTTGTGGACACATTGTCCAAGGCAGGAGCATCATTAAATATTTTGAAAGGGAAGGATATTTGGGAGGTTTTTTTAGGGATTGAGATGGTGTATGGGGAAGAAAGTACACCAACGTTTGAGTGTGAATGATGTTTTTTTAGTGGCTAGGGTGGGCGGTGAGGGATAAAAGGATACTAAGTGATGTCTTTCCAAAGAAAGGTGGTAAAGAGTAAAAGTGAAGGCATTTAGGAGTTGGAAAAATGGTGCAGAAGGGTGACTAGGGAGGCAAATTTCACACTCTTGATGTCAAAATAACAGTTGGCCTTCTTGGGCAAGATCTCAAAGAAGAACTTGGGTGGTATCTTCATGCACGAGGAGCCAATTTTCATCCAAATTTTGGATTTATTGTTGGGAGAAGATAATATGAAATCAGAACAAAGATTTTGTGCCAATGTTGATGTTGTGTCGATGGTGGTTTCTTTGGGTTTGGAATTGGGTATTAAGGAGGAGATAGAGTGGGTGCTTTGAGCATGTGTTTTGAAGGGTTATCTCTTTGAGTTGAAATCTCTATTGACGAGGGCAGTTCTTGGGAAGGGTTTGCAAAGGAGTTTGAGTGAAGGTATTTGTACTAGACAAGAGATTAAAGATTTCAGGCACTTCATTTTGTGGAAGGATGGGATGAATAGAGAAGAATGGCATCATGAGGTTTTAATTGGTTGGGAAGGATTGAAATAATTTGTGTGGGAGGATATTTGGCGACATAGGATTTAAGAAGAGAAAAAGAGACAAGGTGGCCAAGGTTCAAGCTTCAATCCTAAAGACTATTGGTATAATGGTCTAGAAGTCAAAGTTGCAAGGTTCTAGGTAAACATTTCCAATGTGGGCAGCTAGTTTTTATGTGTCCTTTGCCCAAATTTTTGTTATGTTTGTAAAAAAAATTTATAATTCTTATATCTGGGTGAGGTTTGGTAGCAATATTTTGTATAGTGGCATAGTATTCGGTGACCATTTTTGTTCATGGTCTTGGTCGATGGCAATAGTAGTTTACATATTTATTTATTTATTTCTGAAAAATGTATATGGTTTAAGGGGTTTGGGAAGGTGGTGGGTGCGTTGGGGTGCCTCTATTTTAGTATTGGCGAATATTGGACAACTATACTTTTTGGAATTATATGTAATCATTTATTTTCATAAATAATAAAAATGATATATTACCGATCAAAAAACAAAAGTTTACTTAGGGTATGTAAATGAGTCCCAGAAGTCTTGGGTATCATGTGACCCTATCTTATCACATCTACTTCTTGTTTCTTGGTTCATTTGATATTTATCAAGTTAGTTATCTCAAATCATAAGGTTAAATGCATGTCATAATCTTATGTAATCCCATCTTCACCTTGGCTGGTATAACCAAGGGTCCCTTTGTAATCTCAATCCTTTTTAATCTATCACTTGCATCCTTTGATAGAATCACATTATTCTTTTGTATCTAATCTATCATGTGCTTTCCTGAAGTCCCTAGATCTTGACTAACTATAATTGTCAACCAATCTTGCACGGTATAAAGTAGTCTATACCAATTCTCTTACAATAAAAAATTAATATTAGATGGGATTAGAAGATTTAACACCATATAAATTACCCAAATACATCCTATAATAATCTCATAGTTGCATTATATAAAGTGGTTTTACCCAATTGATTTAATATATTAAATTCAAGCAATGGATTTAAAAAGCATAATATGACCTCCAATTTATAGTTTCTTGGAGGATTGGATGAGAGGCTAGAAGACATTTAGAAGATCAAGGGATTACAATCAACAAGTGCTCTCAAATATGGATAATAGGATAAGTGACACAAGGGGATTAGTTGAGGATGGTGGCTCTACGATTATAGAAAAATCAATGGTTGATATTGGGCATGAGAAATGGTGAATGGATGATATTTAATGGGGCACTACCAAGTACCTTGGAAGTCTTTTAAAAAAGGTAAGTACTGACTTATCCATGTACCTCTTGTTAGATAGTTCAGATAACTGGAAGACAACTGAGAGGGGGGGTTGAATCAGTTGTCTCAGATTACAAGAACATTCAGCAATTAAAACTTTAATACTGGAACCCAAAACAATAATACTAGAATAGCAGTTAAACCAATTAAGCATAAATAGTAATCACAAAATAAAAGCCATCCACATCACACCAAGATTTCTACGTGGAAAACCCGGTAAAGGGAAAAAATAGGGTGGGAAGCCTATCCACTGTCAGATAATACTTTTGCAGTAAGTATGTGAATTACAATAAAGGGGCATGCACTTGCAAGAAGGCCAACAGCCTAGAGCACATTGCTCATCACAAAAGGAGCCTGACTAACTACATATAAATTTAGACAACAATCCGGAGAAGTGTTGAACTGCAAAAGATAGCATCTCCTATGCCAGAGTACAATTTTGGTTAAGCTCAATGCCGAAGGACTAAATCCTCTTACATAAACCCAATTCGATCTCCAATGATCGACTAACTCCTCTGCCTGAATGATATTACATTATTTGCACATTACATTCCTTGACCATGACCTCTTACATTAACCATGATGATCTACAATGAGATCTTAAATTTATTTATACAAACCCTCGACCATAAACAATCAAGTCAGCCACCAGATAATAAACTAATTATATAATTACAAACCATGTTGGCCTTAGACCAAAAGAATAATATCCAACTCATAAGACATCCCAAAAAATACATCAATAGGTCCTTTCCACATGTTACATTAAAATCGGTCCATGACCTAGATCAACCGGGACCAAGTATAGGTCCACACGCTTCAGCAATGATCTCCAACTGCCAAGTCTCGAACATGATCACCAACAACATCCTGAAATTCCATCAAAAGCTGCACCAACACCACTTATGCAGTTCATCAAAGATCTCCATCAAAAGCTTTGTCGGTGAAACCCTCGCTGGAACCAGAAACCAATCTTCTAAGCAAGCAAGATAGCATCCAATCACCAAACCAAAATCAACTGACCAAATATGAGTATAAGTATCATGAACAAGTCAATTCTATCACCAAACTATACCAGAGCCTGCTGGATTATACCGGATCCAAGTTAACCATAAACCACTTAACCTACCGGGACCATAAGAGTGCCGATAAAGCATCCAAACAGCTAATATTAACATCAATGACAAAACATCAATGCAACACATAATCAATTCTACCAAATGGCCAACACCTCTAAGTATGCAAGGAATATTAAATTAGGACTTATGAAACAAATGTGGATTACCTCATGCACCAACGAACCAATACCAAAATAAAAATTGACGAATAGAAGCTTTGGCCAAATATTGGAGTACTACTTGTCATGTACATGCAAGTACTTGGTATGACAAGTGAAACTCATGGTAGTTTGGGTTGGTCAAATATTAAGTTAATGATTGATTATCCAATATGCACATGATTAGAAGATAATTAGGAGATAATGAAGGATTAGGTATTGTAGACACCTAAAAGTTGCACAACAAATTAAGTGAATTTTATTCATTTAATTATCTCTATTTCTTCCAATTAATTAAATTAAGATTTAATTAATATCCCTATTCTTCTAATTGACCATTAATCCAATTAAAGATTTGATTAATATTCCCCTTTTTCTATCTAAACCATTTTAATTAAATTCACATTTAATTAAAATCTCCCTTCTAACCATTTTAATTAAATTCACATTTAATTAAAATCCCCCTTCTAACCATTTTAAATAAATTCACATTTAATTAAAATCCCCCTTCTAACCATTTTTAATTAGATTCGCATTTAATTAAATCCCCCCCACTTGCAAAATTAAAAATCACATTTAAATAAATCAATATTTCTTTAAATCCTACAAGTGAAAGTTGCAACCAAAATTAAAATAAATTTATTTTATTTTAATTAAATTAAATTTTCCCCCACCCACTTGCAAAATCCCACATCTCCCACTTGCCTCCTAAATATCTTCTAGAGCCTTCTAGATTCTTCTAATCCTATCTTAATTAATCTATTCCATCTCTTAAACATTTGCACATTCCTTAAGAGAAGTCACTTCTCAAAAATGCCTCAAAAGTGTTTGAAATACATTAAAGGCTTTATGTCTTCAACAAGTTAACCTTTAAAGTCTTCCAAACCATTAATGGTTAACTCAACCTTCCCACATGGTTAGATACTTTCTCTCTAACTTAACCCTCATCTAACTCAAGGGTCTCATCAAACACTTATGACTTTGACCCTAGTTATCCTATTAACCCTTGAAAAAGAGTTTTTCCCCTGGGTAAAAGCTTTATCCAATGGATAACTCTAACCTAACCTTAACCCTTACCTCCTAAGGTAATCTCCATGTATTCTCAAGCATTTAATGCCTCTTACATCTCCTCTCAAACAACCTCTTGTTGACAATTGTCACCATTTCATTGGTGAAAATTGTAAACATGGATTGAATAACTTTCAATCCTAGCCCTTGTTGAGATTATTCAATCTCAAGCCTCCATTGCCTTATTTTCCCTATAAATAGAGCTCCCATTCTTCATTTTCAATATCCAAGTCTTTGTGCATCAAACTTATAGTCTCATTTCATCAAGCATTGTTAAAATCTCTTTAATAATAGTAATTAGATCATTTAGTTTCATATCATTTAGCAATATCATGTTAGCTTCATTTTATATGCTAGTTTAATATCATTATTTTCATGCTAGTTAGCTTCATATCAATATCTTGCATCCTATCATCATCTATTTTCATATCTAAATCATCACCAAGATCTTAGTTGTATTTCCATTTTGATCTTAGAATCATCATATATCCCTTGTTCTTTTGGTTGTCATCCTATAGGTCAAGTGCTCTTCCAAGCTGAGAGCCACCTTGATTTGAAGGATCCTTGGAGATAGAGAACAATGAGACGCGCTTAATATCTTTACTTCATTTGTTATTCTAATGATTTTGATCTCTAACATAATGTACCATTTGTGTGTTTGTGTTGTTTTCCTCTCTCGTGCAAGTACCGCAATTTGAGCTCACATTTCTAGTACCCACCGTGGAGCTCAAACCTCATTTTTTTTAGAAATTTCTATTTTTTTCCGCAGGATTCATGCCTACAAGTTTTAAACACAGAATAGCGCATACGACGGTTCTTTTCACATATACGATGCTTCTTTTCGTGCATACAACAGATCTTACAGAGCATACAACCTCTATTATAGCACATTTAAATGTCTTTATTGCACGTTTAAACAGTTTTGGTAGTGAATTTAATTGTTTCTGTAGCACATATAAGCTTTGTTTTCGTGCATATAATCTTTGTTTTTGTGCATATGAAACAAAGGCAGAAATTTATAATCCAGCGTTGAAAAAAAATTAGGCTTGTAGAAGCTCACCTGAGGTTTTTTGGATTTTGCTAATTGTTTCCTTGCAAATTTGAAGGAGTTAGGATAGGATTTAGTAGTTTCTTTTCTAACTTTTTTTTTAAGTTGGTTAAAAAGAACTCATCTTCTTATTGGTATAAAAAGAACTTCACACCTCAATTTTGGGCTTAAATGAACTAAAACTTTCCTTTGGGCTTAAAAAGAACTTCATTGCAAAGTAAAAAGAACCACAAAATCACACTTTGTTTTCTTGCAAGTTAGAATTCACACTTCAGATTTGGGCTTAAAAAGAAACACCAAATTTTTAATTTCTTGCAAAGAGATAAAAAGAACAATCCACTTTATTATTGCAAGTTAAAAAGAGAAAGCCACAAATTTTTAATTTGCCAAGCAATTTCCATTTCAAGTAAACGTGCTTTCATTTTGTGACCAGGATTTTAGTTTATTAGTTAGACAAGAAATTTCTTTGTGGGATAAAAAGAAAACCATGCTTGTTGGAGAAAAATCTCCAAAATAGGACTTAGCAAATCTTTGCTTTGGAAAGTTAAAAATTACTTTGTTTACTTTGTCTTAAGTGGTAGGTATATGCTCTCCCCTTAATTGGGTGATCAAAAAGCCAAATCCACTTTTTCATTGCTTTATTTTTCTTTCAAGTGTTAAATCCTTTAGAGGGTCTACCTTCCCGAAGCCTCGAAAATGCTAGTGTGAAGGGTACCACCCAAGTGGGGAATGACTTTATCACCAAGTTTACCAACCCACTATAATCAAATGTGGAGGCTGATGAAAAGTGTGTATTTGATAGCCTTCCCCTAGTATCCTTGTGATGTGAAAAGTCTTTGTTCTAAAGGGTGGGAAGCCTCTTAATTGAGTTTATCATTTGTCAAGCCAAACAAAATCCTTTCTATGAACCTTAGCATTAGAAGCTTTGAACCGAGTCAGTTGCCATACATTGGCAATATCATAGTGCAAGGGTGGGGAATAATCCACCCCCAAGATCACTCACCATATATCTCCCAAGATAACTACTCAACTGTGAAGCAATTCACTTTGGGTTAATTTATGGCAAAAGGTGAAAATACGGGCGCCCTCTAGGGATTGACAAGGATGTTTGAGCTGATGGAGTATCGAGACTAGTGGGATATAATATTGTCAATGACCTTTGAATAAAGAGTCTATCTGATGTGTCTTTTGTTATAAATCAAACCAGTGATAACATCGGGGATTTGAAAAAATCCTCACCAAAACATACACTCAATTTTTAGCATAGGGATGATCATTTTTTTCATGTGTACTATGTCTTCTTGTCATAAACATTAAAACATCTTGCAAGTTACAAATCAATTGCTACAACAAATCAGTTCAAAACAAAGAGCAAAGAGCAAATCTTAGAGAAAAGAAAATTTCCAAATCCAACTAAGCACCCTTAGAAAGAGGTATCAAATCTTCAACTATCTTGAGATCAGATTTCTTCCAACAAAATTAATGAGTATCAAAACAGTGATCAAAGGTTCCACCATCCAATGAATCCTATCAAAACAATACCTAGTTAAGATCTCAAGTTGTCAAATTAAGTTTCTACATTGTGAAACTTGACTCATATCATTTGGCACACTTTGTCATAAGGGCGAATCAAACTAAACCTTTACTTGACAAGTAAACTTGAGTTTCCAAAAATGAAGTATCTGTATCCAACATCAACATCAATATTTGATCATTTTGTATGACCACTCCCCACATTTTGAGAAGAAAAAATTTTCATCAAAAGACTAAGTTGAAGAAGAGACAACCTAGTTCTAAGTCACTTATCAAGAGGATTAAATTTCTCTATATTAACCATCAACTCTTTAAATCACATCGTGCATTCTTGCATCATATGCGGTTGTATATCCAAGGAAAAACCAATGAATTTGACAAAGAACCTTTGAGAAGTAGGGCTTAGGTTCAGAAAGCGGCATTCAACCAACGTCTTAATAGGGGAGGAAAGGTTAATCTTGCCTTATTTTTCAAGATTCTTATCACTTACAACGAAGCTCGACCTGAGCCACCAACTCCACCAAGAACCCCAATAGAAGAAGAAGAATTCACTACTATAGAGGTATATTAATGCCTATTTTCACTCAATCTCAGAAAAACAAAAGGAAGGAATCACAACCAGAATCAAGCATGAGTCATTTACTGTCCAATCCTTTTGATGAATATGCAAATATGGGAGAAATAGAGATCGCCAAAGAGCTTCTCCAAGAATGTCAAGAGAATGTGGCTTTCCAAAAACTTGTAGAAAGACTTATAGAAGCGGATAAGCAAAAATATCTACTCATGCTAACTAGTAAAGGAGTCAATATTCCTGAGGATTTTGACACAGAAAACTTAAGGAATATAGGAGAGAATTTCACGAACAAGGGTGAGAAACTATGCTTACAATCAAGAAAAACTGAGAGAAGAGGAAACACGTGATCAAGAAAACATACGCAACTGAGATCACACCCATGAATAAGATAACACTCACAAACAAGACAATACCCACAATCGGGACAATCTTAATGAACGAGGAGAAGCTCCCCATTGAAGGACAAATGCACCCCTAGCTACTCTTACACAACAACTCCAAACACTTCAAAGACAAATGTAGGACATTCAACAAGGAACCACAATACGATACTCATTAGACGACATTTGTCCTTATCCTTTTGATAGGAGATTGAACATGGTACCTTTTCCCCCAAATTCAGATATACCAAAATATGACAAATACGATGGTAAGAGTGAACCCCGTGAGCACATTCAAGAATTTTGTACTATGAGCTTGGAGTTTACTCACAATGAAACATACTTAATGAGATTATTCCCAAGAAGTTTGGGAGGGATTTGAACAATGGAGTGGTTGTCAAAACTCACACCTCCCATCAGATCATTTAATGAGTTGGTAAATAAATTCATAACACAATACTCCTATAATATCCAACACGCAATCACCATGCTTGATGTGTGTAATACAAAACAAAAGAACAATGAAACATTCATGGTGTTTTTACAATGATGGAGGCTCATGGTCACAAGATATCCATGAGATGTGCCTGAAAAGGAAAAGATGGAAATCTTCATAGACAATTTGAATAGTGAAATGAGTTATCATCTCAAACTACAATGTATACCATCTTTTTCAAAATTCATAGAGAATGGTATCCAAGTAGAAGAAGATTCCATCAAGAAAGGAACCTTGAAGTTCTTTAAGGAAGGTGTTAGTTCGTCGAACAATAAAACCTTTAACAATCAAAACAATAACAACAACTCAGACAAGTCCATATTTTGGACAAGGAATAAAAACGTTGTTAATTATAGGGTAATCGATGCCAACAATGTAAAGTCTAAACAACCAGTGTTCACTTTATTAGGCAACCCACCATCCAATAATGATCAAAGAAGTGCTAATCAAGGCACTAACACTTATCAATGAAATACCAACCAAGGAGCTTCAACGTCAAACAACAACAAAAATCACCAAGGCAACAACAACAACAACCAGGGGAACAACATAAACCAAAGAGGCAACACTAATACTTTCCCGTATTGACGAATATACACACCATTAGGACAAACCTTGGAATCAACATTTCGAGAACTATTGGTAAATAAGATCATCACATTGCGAACCACAAGAAACTTTGAACCCCAAGTCAAACCACCATGGTGGAATGAATCACATTATTGTGATTATCATAGAAACAAGGGGCATAGCACAAATGATTGCATGCAACTGAAGAACATAGTTCAAGACATGATTGACAAGGGCGACTTAACGGTCGATGTTCATAAAACCAATACAAAGAGAAGCTTTGATAATGATTTTCTTTTTGGGATAGTGATAAAACCAATAGTATATTGATAGTGAAAATCACTGTCAAAGCACATGGTGTCTCTTTGTATAGGTCATAAAACCAATACAAAGAGACACCATGTGCCAAGCCTTGGACATAGACTTGACATGCAATATACTATTGGGTCGTCCATGGATCCATGATATATAAGTGGTACCTTTCACGTACCATCAATGTATCAAGTTCCCCTACAATGGACAGGAAATTTCAATATCTGCAGATACTAACCCTTTTCAGTACTGCAATGCTATGGGGGTAGCTCAAGATAGCCTGGTTCCACACAACAGGGAGGCCCAAGCTTCCTCATCATCTAACCATCAAGAAGAACACAAGTCCTTATCCATGAACTTCAAGAAAAAGATTAAAATAAAGGACTAAGGCATGGGGGAGTACTCTTTTGAACCCTTGTGTCTATCTAAGTTGCCAAATTCACCAAGGTCTTATGGACAACCTTCCACCTCAAGACATCAGGCAGCACAACCTATCACAAAGTTTGATGGTAATTTTATCCCAATGGGCACACTGGCTGAAGAATCAGAAGATAAAGACATCCTTGGTTGGCTATACAAGGATGAGGAAGAAATCAGAGTTGCTGCCCTAGAAGTAGTCATACCAACGGAACAATATGGCAATGGGTTCTAGATCATGCAACTAATAGGATACAAAGGAAAAGGACTTATTGGCAAGTGTCAAGAAGGCATCATAGAACCCATACAACCTTGTTCACAATTTGCAAAAGACAAAACAGGACTTGGGTATGACCAACATGTTTCGCCTGTGCAAAAGAGAGCTCATCATCAAAAACCTCAATGGAAAGAAAAGAAAAAACATAACGAAGACTCATGGGAAGAAGCACTGAACCAAGCAGCTGAAAAGATAAGGAAGGAGCAAAAGCATGAAGAAAATGAGAGACGACAAGAAGAACTCACTATTCAAAGGGAGAAAGCTTCTTTTAAGAAAGTGCATCATGTACAAGAACCTGATCAAACCAAGGCTGAGCCACAACCTAAGGAAATTGCTACTCACAGAAAGGAAACATAGTATGAACAAATTCAAAGAGTACAAAAAAGCATCGATCCTGAATCAAAACAAGCTACTAAACTTGTGTCAATTATCAGTGATCTTTTCTCACCATACAATATACCTGTCAGATTCAACGAGGTAACCTAGGATAGTGATTCTGAAACCGATTTCAATGAGTATGAGTGGGATAGTTGTTCTAATATTACTGAAGATATTGAGGTGGATACAATCCATGCATACACACCCATTTCTCATGAGGGACAAGGCTCAAGATCTTGACTGTCTGAAGTTGGACCACAATGTATCTATGAGGCTAGTGAGAACGAGTAGCGACAATATGAACAAGGCAATGTCGAGGAGAGTACCATCAAAAACCTCAAGAATATCATAGACCTCACCAATATCCCAAACAACTATAATGATGTCTCCATCATGACACTTACAACAGTTGATCTTAACCCACCAAATGACTCCTTACCGCTCATATATCCTGATCTCATAGACTAGAAAGAACTCGAACATCATGATATACCAATATTCCCAAGCGATGAATAAATTGTCCAATACCTGTGCTTAGTCAACCCAAAAAACATGCTCCACCAGTGAACCGCATAATGATATCTGCAATCAGGAGAGTTCCAAGTCTCTCAGTCGCAAAAATGAAATAAAAGATTAATCTAATGGTGAAAACCATTTAATGGCAGTATTAGATCGCAAAACAAAAAAGTAAAAATAAAGGACGTATCTGAAGGTGAAAACCTTTTTGAGGCACCTAAAGATGGGAGACTTGACACACTTCCTGAACATTACTAGGAGAAGTCACCAATCTTGATTGAGCTAACTCAATCAATAAATATCGACACTGAAGCAGCAGTGAAAACCATACATCTGGCAGAATCACTCACAGAAAAAGAACAACCATATTTTGTAAAATTCTTCAAGGAGAAGCAAATCAATTTTGCTTGGTCTTATGCTAACATGTCAGGAGTAGATCTGAATCTAATCATGCATCACTTGTCCATTGCTCCTGGAGATAAACCTGTCAAACAAAAATTAAGGAAGATTAATCCACATGTGGCATTATTAGTCAAAGCAGAACTGAAGAAGTTATTAGATGTCGGATTCATCCGATCTATAGACTATGCCGAACGGATCTCAAACATTGTACTAGTTTCCAAACTAGATAAAAGCATAAGGATTTGTACAGACTTTAGAGACCTTAATAAGGCATGTCCAAAGGATGAAATTCCTTTGCCAAGCATCGACACCATTGTTGATCTAACAGTAGGACACGCAATACTATCTCTCATGGATGGTTTCTCTGGCTATAACCAAATCAAGATAGCTCTAGAGGATCAAGATAAAACTGCATTCACATGTCCATGGGGAACATATTGTTCGAACGTTGTGCCTTTTGGTTTGAAAAATGCTAGTGCAACTTATCAAAGAGCCATGACAACAATCTTCCACGGCATGATGCATACTTTCATGGAGAATTATATCCATGATTTGTTAGCTAAATCATTCACAAGAGTTGGACACCTCAACATCATAGATAAAATCTTTCAATGATTGGAGCAGTTCAATGTCAGATTAAACCCTAAGAAGTGTGTCTTTGGGGTCACATCCGACAAACTATTGGGCTACATTGTATCAGAAAAAAGCATCGAAGTGGATCCAACAAAGGTTCAGGCTATCATGGAGATGCCACCGCCTAGAAACATTATCCAACTACAATCTCTACAGGGTAGACTGCAATCCATTAGACAATTTATTGCTCAGTTAGTAGATAAATGTCTTCCATTCAATCATCTACTTCATAAGAATATACCTTTTAGATGGGAAGAAAAATGCACAGAATCATTCCACCAGCTCAAACAATATCTGTTGAATCCACCAGTTTTGGTACCGCCAATAGCGGGCAAGCCACTCATCCTCTATATATCAATAACAAAAGTATCATTGGGGGCACTACTAGCACAAGAAGATCTAACATGCAAAGAAAGGGCTATCTATTACATCAGAAGGACTTTGAACAGATATGAACTCAATTATACATTCATCGAAAAGGCTTCCTTCGCAGTGGTGTTTGATTCTCAAAAATTTTGCCACTATATGCTAGCCTACGCAATCAAGCTGGTAGCAAAGATCAATCCTCTCAAATATCTACTCAGCAAGGCCGCTCTCACAAGAATATTAGCTAAGTGGGTCATGATCTTAAGTGAGTTTGACATTCAGTACATAGAAAGATGGGCTATCAAAGGACAAGCAATGGCAGAAGCACCACTACCAGACCAACACCCACTACAGGTGGAATTTCCAGATATTGATGTACTCACTATCACACCCAAGCAATGGAACCTATACTTTGATGGATCCTATACACAACATGGATCGGGTGTTGGCATCTTGTTCGTCACTCTAGAAGGGCACACAATTCTGAGATCTTACAGACTAATGTTTCCATGCACCAACAACATTACTAAATACGAAGCCCTGGTAACAGGAATCAAAGTAGTTGTGGAATGGAGAATCACATAATTAAGAGTCTATGGGGATTCTTAATTAGTTATCAATCAGATCAACGATGACTATTAGATGAAAGATGATAAGTTAATGTCTTACAAGATAATGGTGGATGACTTCAAAAAGTACTTTGTGCACATCACCTTTGAAATGAATTCCTGGTGGAGCAATTGTTTTTCCTAGCATATGATAATTCTGCATCCCAAGTCATTTATGCCCTGACTGGTTCTAATTCCCCTCTATACGAGAAGATCTATGACTATCTCAAAAACAATACTCTCCCACCCGAACTATCTCACAACCAAAAATGAAGCTTCATCCGACGAGTCACTCGCTATACCTTTACTGCTAACACACTTTACCGTCGAGGTCTAGATGGTACTCTTCTTCAATGCCTCAATCGTAATGAATTTGACTCTACCTTACAGGAGCTTCATGAATGTATTTGTGGTATGCATTCAAGTGGTCCTACTCTCACCAATAAACTTCTGAGAATGGAATATTACTGGCCGATAATGGAAAGAGAATCCTATCAATTTTCTAGGAAATGTCCTAAATGTCAAATTCATGGTAACCTCATACATGCACCAACACAAGAACTACAACCATTCACAACATCTTGACCTTTTTGTCAATGGGGACTTGATCTAGTGGAAAAGATTCATCCTTCTTCTTAAAATGGGCATAAGTTGTTAATAAGATGAGAAGGGGGGGTGAATGATAAAAACTCACTATGCAATATATTTATCAGATTCAACCTCGGTAGCCTTTACTGCTATGCAACTATAACTGTAAATCATTCAAACTCATAAATAGATACACTTAAAAAAATGTAACACATTTAACACCATATTTAACGTGGAAACCCAAATAGGGAAAAACCATTGTGGGATTTTGGACCCACTAAGAAATATACCCCTCTAGAGCATGCTCGGTTAAAAGCCAATCCTATTATAGATTACATAAACACATTGCTAGATGTGACCCAGTTAAGGGATTTCCCTCAAACTTGTTAGAGTCTTGCACTTTGTTAGAAGTGACCTTGTCAAAGGATTTCAAACACTCATTCAGAATGTTACCTTGCTGGAGGATTTACAAATAAGACTGTTAGGTCCACTCGGTTAAGAGATTTCCTGTCACTTACAAAATAAATAATAGTATAAACTATATCTGCAACTTCACATCTGAAATGCTAAAGCAGATTCTATGTGCTCAATGTACTCAAAATAATCTTGTCATAAGACTTATCTTGCTTCTTGTTGGGATTCTCAATCTGTTCTTTAATTAGATATTCAATCTCCTATGCTCGGTGATCACTACTGTAGTATCATTGTTATTCTATTTGCCTGCATTCATTGTTCATCAACAATTTCTTATTTATAAACAATTCCTCACCGCTTAATCTCCTTGATCACATTTCCCATGATCAATCTTAGCCATCAAATCTTTAAACTTGACTAGGTTCATTGTATCTTTCGATCTGAAAACATTTTATCTCGCCTTGGAACTTGTATTCCTTCCTTGGAACTTGTGCTAGGTTATGACCGATCAATCTGCGATGTAGATCTAACTCCTGTATTTTCGTTGTCATAGATCTTCAACAAACTTCTTTCACAACATACCAATCATCTATATATCTCCAACTCATTGGCATCTTTCATTTAATAATGCTTTTATCCATCCAATGCATTCTGTTATTACTTGGTTGTTACTCGGTAAATACTGAACCTCACTCGGTAGATATTCTACCTTCTTTAACCGATAGCGATAACCTTAGGGTTTACCGACTAGCATCTTGCTCGGTAACATAGAACAGTATCAAACCTTAACTAAATCTATAGCTTGAAATCTTTTCTCCTTCTTGTTCAGTCTTCGAATACTCATATATAGGATATCAAAACAATCAAAACAAGAAGATCTCATCACTGTCTAACTCGGTAATAGTTGCCCATTGAATAACTTATTACTCCCCTTCATTTTCATTCTTTCTATGTCACTTATCGACATCTTTATACTTATCAAAACATACTCATTAAGATATGGAAACATCGTACTGAATCAGAAAATCAATTGCTTGACATCAATGACAAAATAATATTATTAAGACAGTAAACATCCTTTCTCAGTTATATCCACAATCTTCAACAACCTTCTCAATATCCTCATACCAACAAACTTACTGGAATGCCAACAATCTCCCTTTGTGAAATGCTAAGAATCTCCCCCTTTGGCATTGATGGAAAAACCAACTTTTAATGGCAATACCTAACTTGATTTTATTTCAATTGATTCAGATTCGGATTGCTATTAAACTTGTCCTGAAATTTTCTCCCCCAGTCATTAGTCTTCTCCCATCTTCACCTATTAATCTTCACTAATTAGTCTTCTCCCCCTTTGACAACAATGCCAAAAAGTAAAACTAATTCATGATTCCTTCTGCTGTGAAGTAATTTTTTGCTAAAAATACAAATGTATCATCTCAGTCTCGGTCAAAGCAACTTGTCTTCAATCATTATTGCCTGCACAACTTTAGGCAACCTCCTAAAGTGTGTAAAGCAGCATCAACTCATAAATAGGTATCCCGTAGATTCATAGAATTGATGCTTTCACCGAACTCTGTCAATGAGTACTAGATAGGGGTAGGACCCTTAACTTGAGATACTCAAAAGTGTCCCTTGGCAGTGGCTTTGTGAAAATGTTTGCTATTTGTTCCTTTGAACTAATATATTCCAGTGCAACTTTCTTCTCTTGAACTTCTTCTCTGAGATAATGATACTTTATAGAGATATGCTTTGTCTTAGAATGCATTACCAGATTCTTTGAAATGTTAATGGCACTAGTATTATCACAGAATATAGTTACCGGCTCGGTAACTTTCTCATTCATACCTTCCAACAGTTGTTTGATCCATGCTATATTGGTACAATTCAATGCTGCAGTGACATATTCAGCTTCAGCTGTTGACTGTGAAATGCATCCTTGTTTCCTGCTAAGCCAACTTACTAGTCTGTCTCCAAGAAAGAAAGCTCCACCACTTGTGCTTTTCCTATCATCAATGTTCCCTGCCCAATTAGCATCAGTGTAGACTTTTAAGTCAAAATTATTCCTCTTTTTATACACTAAACCATAATCTTCAGTGCCTCTTAAGTATCTGAAAATTCTCTTGATTGTTGTCATATGAGTTTCTTTGGGATCTGCAGAAAATCTTGCAACTATACCTACTGCATGTGCTATATCTGGCCTGTTGTGAACCACATATTGCAACTTTCCAATAATAGATCGGTAAAGTGTCTCATCAACAGATGCAAATTCATCACTCTTTGATAGTTTACAATTGGTAGTCATAGGAGTACTTACAGGTTTAGAATCCTTCATTCCAAATTTCTTCAAGATTTCCTTTATATACTTGGATTGAGTAATGAAAATCTCATTTTTCATTTGCAGTATCTGTAAACCTATAGAATACTTTATTTCACCGATTAATGACATCTCAAATTCTTTGCACATTTCATTTCCAAAGTTCTTGCATAAAGAGTTATTTCCACAAAAAAATAATATCATCAACAAATATGGTTGAAAGCAGTATTCCATTGTCTTCATCATTCCTCATATACATGTTGTTGTTTTCACTTGTCCTTATAAATCCAATCTTGATTAAGTAAGAGCGAAGTATTTCATACCATGCTCTAGGTGCTTGCTTTAGACCATATAAAGCTTTGTTCAACTTACATACCTGATCTTTATTCTCATCTTCAATAAATCCTTCAGGTTGTTCAATATAAACTTCTTCTTCTAGTATACCATTTAAAAATGCAGATTTAACATCCATTTGATATACCTTGAAATTTTTGTAAGCAGCATATGCCAACAATGTTCTCACTCCTTCAAGTCTTGCCACAGGTGCAAAAGTCTCACCATAATCTATTCCTTCTTCTTGAGCATAACCTTTGCAAACTAGTCTTGCTTTATTCCGAATGACCTCTCCTTTTTCATTTAGCTTGTTTCTGAAAATCCACTTTGTACCGATCACATTTTTCTCTTTTGGTCTTGGGACCAGTGTCCATGTTTCATTCTTCTTGATTTGTTAAATTTCTTCTGTCATAGCATTTACCCAATCTTCATTACTAAATGCCTCTTTTACTATTCTCGGTTCAAATTTAGATATCAAATATGTGTTTTGTCTCAGTTTGTTCCTTGTCATCACTAGATCATCATTATCTCCTATAATTTGACTTGATGCATGATTTCTTCTGACATACTTGGCTAATATAGGCTTGGTAGGCTCTGTATGATCTTCTTCATCACTCGGTAACTGAGTATTTTCTTCATTTTCTTCATCAACTTTCTCGGTAGGACTTCTCAGTTGAACATATACAAACTCTTCATAATCCTCTGGTTCTTTGGAATTTCCTTCATCATTTCTTTCTACAAATTCATCGATTTTCACATTTGCACTTTCCACTATTTTATTAGATGATTTGATCAGACATTTAAATGCTTTACTTCTAGAAGAATAACCAAGAAATGTTCCTTCCTCGCTTTTCTGATCAAACTTTCCATTTTTGTCATCTTTGTAAACATAACATCTACTTCCAAATATTTTAAAGTAACTTACATTAGGTTTCTTGTCATACCAGATTTCATATGGTGTCTTCAAAGTTCCTTTCTGCAGTTGTACTCAGTTTGGGGTGTAAACTACAGTGTTGATCACTTCTCTCCAAAATGTTTGAGGTACCCTTTTTTCTATCATCAGGGTTCTGGCACAATCTACAATTGATCTGTTTCTTCTTTCAACTATCCCATTTTGTTGAGGTGTTCTCGGTGCAGATACTTGTCTCTTTACACCATGATCATTGCAAAATAGGTTAAATTCATCAGAAATGAATTCTCCTCCTCTGTCAGATCTTAGACATTTCAACTGTCTTCCTGTTTCTTTTTCCACTCTAGCCTTGTACCATTTGAACATTTGAAAGGCTTATGATTTCTCTTTTAAAAACATAACTAACATCATCCTTGAGTAATCATCCACAAATAATATAAAGTATTTATCACCATAATAACTTTGAACTTTCATAGGGCCATAGAGATCAGTGTGCACAAGATCTAAAATTCCTTTAGAAGTGTAGGACTTACTTGTAAAGCTTGACTTTGTCATCTTACCCATCTGGCATCCTCAGCATATTGCTTTCTCAGGTTTTTCCAAGCTCGGTAGACCTCTTACTCGGTGCTTCTTACTTATTTAGATCAGGTTATCAAAATTTACATGACAAAACCTTTTATGCCATAACCAGGTATCTTCTATTTTAGCATACTGACAATTGTTCTGAGTTGAGTCTGTTGGCATTACAGTAAGAAAGATTGTTGATATTCAGTAAGGATATTGAGAAGGTTGTTGAAGATGATTGTTACAACAGAAGAAGGATGATAACTATCTTTATAACATTATTTTGTCATTGATGTCAAGGAATTGATTATCTGATTCAGTATGATGTTGCCATATCTTGAGAAGATTGATTTGAAGAGAATTAAGATGTCGGTAAAAGACACAGAAATAATGTGATGAATAAAGGGAGGAATAAGTTATTCAATGGGCAACTATTACCGAGTCAGACAATGATGAGATCATGATGTTTTATATTGTTTTGAGGTCCTACATATGTTGTTGATTGTAAGGTTTATACTATACTATGTCACCAACCAAAGAACCTAGCCGATAAACCCTAAGGAACATAGTCGGTAAACCCTAAGGTTATCGATATCAGTTAATGAAGGCAGAATGTCTACCGAGTTATGACAGTGCACATGGGATGAATAAAAGCATTATTTAATGAAGGACAATGATTAGCTAGAGATGTATAAATTATTGGAATGTCGTGCATGAAGTTTGTTAAGGATCTATGGCAAAGGAAAATCGGCTGGAAGATCTACAGCGCAGGATTGAACCGCAATAACCTTGTGCAAGTTCCAAGAAAGGATTTCAAGTCCCGAGGTAAGGTAAAACATTTTTATATCGAAAGGATACATTGAACCTGGTCAATTTTGAGGATCTGATGGTGAAGATTGATCATGGAAAATGTGATCAAGGAGATTAAGCGGTTAGCAATTGTTTATAAATAAGAAATTGTTAATAAACAATGTATGCGGGCAAGTGTATGCACGGGGATGCTACATAGTGATTACCGAGCACAAAAGCTTGAAGACCTGTTTGAATAACAGAGTAGAGAGCCCAACAGAGGGACAAGATAAGTCCTATGACTAGATTGTTTTGAGCAAATAAGAATCTACTTTAGCATTTTAGATGTGAAGTTGCAGATAGATTTTTATTACTATTATTTTGTAAGTGACAGAAAATCTCTTAACCGAGTAGACTTAACGGCCTTATATGTAAACCCTCGAGCAAGGTAACATTATAAATGAGTGTTTGAAATCCTTTAACAAGGTCACTTCTAACAAAGTGAAGATCCTAACAGATCTGAGAGAAATCCCTTAACTGGGTCACATCTAGCAATGTGTTTGTAATCTTTAACAGGATTTGCTTTTAACCGAGCATACTCTAGAAGAGTATATTTCTTAGTGGGTCCGAAATCCCACAGTGGTTTTTCCCTATTTGGGTTTCCATGTTAAATATGGTGTTATGATGATTATGTGTTTATGAGTTTGCATGTTTAGCAGTTTTTGGTTAAGTTGCTGAAGTATATGTTACTGAGGTTGAATCTGTTGTTTTTATGGAAGTTTAAGTTTGTATGATTCACCCCCCCCCCTCTCTCATCTTGTTAGCTATTGGCATCTATACTTTACACTAAGTATCAGAACTATCAATTGATATCAGAGCTTTGGACTCCAGAAGAAAAGTTTAGAGGTACTTGAGGCAAAGATCCAAAGATGTATAAAAGGGATGCACCGAAGCTAAACAATTCAAGTCTCTCCACATGGAAGAAAAGGATGAAGCTGCATTTATCAAGAATTGGAGAATATGAAACATATTATTTGGAGAATGATTACATTGCATCGAGCACCAACCCTATGACCTTGGAAGAGATAAAGGCAAAGCAAGAACATATTCAAGCTATGATTGAAATTACATCAGCATTGACCGACTCAGAGTTTAATGATCTAGAAGGCTATAATGATGCAAAAGCAATGTGGACTAAGCTCATATCTATGTATGGAGGTGATGAACATGTTCAAAGAGAAAAAGTAGATAGTCTAAGAGGACAACTTGAATCCATGAAAATGAATGAAGGTGAGAACATAACCCAATACAATACAAGACTAAAGGAGATTGTCAATCAAATTAAAGGAGCAGGTGGAACTATTGAAGAAAAGGATATAACAAGTAAGTTGTTGAGAACCCTTCTACCAGCCTATGCTATTCGAGTCTCTGCAATCAATGAATTGAGGTCTGTACCTAACATGCCAGTTTCTTTGGATGCTACTATTGGTAAGCTACATGCATTTGAGTTAAGTAATTTTGATAACAATGGGTCTTTAGTAAATAAAGTAGAATCTGCATTCAGTTATTTTCATATTGGTGAATCTGATGATTACAATGATAGAATGAGTAAGTACTCTGAAGGAGATCACAGTGGAGCAAGTGAAAGATTTCGCAAGAACATGGAAAAAGTGCACAAATTGTATGAGGAAATCAAGAAGCAAGAAGAATTTGAAGCATTATTAGCCAGAAGGTTACCGAGAGGAAAAGGTAAGTATAAAGGAAAGCTACCTTTAAAATGTTTCAATTGTGATAAGATATGACATATGGCTTCTAACTACCTTGACAAGGAATCTAGTGAAAAGAGAGAATACCGAGACAACAGGCAGAAAGATAACCAATACAGAGGACACCGAGACTTCAGAAGGAGAGATAGAAAGACATGTCTAATAGCAGATGAGGAATCCAACGATGATGAATCTGATGAAACTGATACTGAGGAAGTTGTTTATGTGGCTATTAAGGATGGATCTGATGAAGAAAGGTATGAAGAAAAAGCTCTAATATCTCACATAAATAATAATGATTCTTGGATCATAGATAGTGGATGCTCACATAATATGATAGGTGATAAACACAAGTTTGTTAAATTAGAAGACTATGATGGAGGCTATGTAAGATTTGGTAATGATGCACCATGTCCGGTGAAAAGTAAAGGATCTATAACACTTCTTGACAATGCTAAATGTGATGATGTATACTGGGTTGAAGGATTGAAATACAATTTGTTGAGTGTAGCACAGCTAAACAATACAGGATACCGAATAGAATTTCAGAAAGGAATAGTCAAAGTTCATGACAAGCATGGAAAGTTAGCTGCTACCGGGACACAAACAAAAGGTAATACATTTCATCTTGACTCAACTTGAAACAAGTGTCTTTATGCAAAGATAGATGATACCTAGTTATGGCATAAAAGGTTTTGTCATGTAAATTTTGATAATCTGATCAAAATAAGTAAGAAGCACCGAGTAAGAGGTCTATCGAGTCTTGAAAAACCTGAGAATGCTATGTGCCGAGGATGTCAGATGGGTAAGATGACAAGATCAAGCTTCACAAGTAAGTCCTACACTTATAAAGGAATTTTAGATCTAGTGCATACTGATCTTTGTGGTCCTATGAAAGTTCAAAGTTATTATGGTGATAAATATTTCATATTATTTGTGGATGATTACTCAAGGATGATGTCAGTCATGTTTTTGAAAGAGAAATCAGAAGCTTTTCAAATGTTCAAATGGTACAAGGCAAGAGTTGAAAATGAAACAAGAAGACAACTGAAATGTCTTAGATCTGATAGAGGAGGAGAATTCACTTCTGATGAATTTAACTTATACTGCAATGATCATGGTATAAAGAGGCAAGTATCTGCACCGAGAACACCTCAGCAAAATGGGATAGCCGAGAGAAGAAACAGATCAATTGTGGATTGTGCAAGAACCTTGATGATAGAAAAGAGGGTACCTCAAACATTTTGGAGAGAAGCAATCAGCACTGCAGTTTACACTCTGAACTGAGTCCAATTGAAGAAAGGAACGATGAAGACACCTTATGAGATTTGGTATGACAAGAGACCTAATGTAAGTTATTTTAAAATATTTGGAAGTAGATGCTACATTCACAAAGATGACAGAAATGGTAAGTTTGATCAGAAAAGTGAAGAAGGAACATATCTTGGTTATTCTTCTAGAAGTAAAGCATTTAAATGTCTAATCAAATCATCTAACAAAATAGTGGAAAGTGCAAATGTGAAAATTGATGAATCTGCAGAAAAAAATGATGAAGGAAATTCCAAAGAACCAGAAGATTATGAAGAATTTGTTTATGTTCAACCAAGAAGTCCTACCGAGAAAACTGCTGAAGAAAATGAAGATAATGTCCAGTTACCGAGTGATGAAGAAGATCATACAGAACCTACCGAGCCTATATTAGCCAAGTATGTCAGAAGACATCATGCATCAAGTCAGATTATAGGAGATAAGGATGATCCAGTGATGACAAGGAACAAACTAAGACAGAACACATGTTTGATATCTGAATTTGAACCGAGAATAGTGAAAGAGGCATTTAACAGTGAAGATTGGGTAAATGCTATGACAGAAGAGATTGATCAAATCAAGAAGAATGACACATGGACACTAATCCCAAGACCTAAGGACAACAATGTAATCGGTACTAAGTGGATTTTCAAAAACAAACTAAATGAGAAAGGTGAAGTCATTCGCAACAAAGCAAGACTAGTTTGCAAAGGTTATGCTCAAGAAGAAGGAATAGATTATGGTGAGACTTTTGCACCTGTGGCTAGACTTGGGGGAGTAAGAACATTGTTGGCATATGCTGCTTTCAAAAATTTCAAGGTATATCAAATGGATGTCAAATCTGCATTTTTGAATGGTATACTAGAAGAAGAAGTTTACATTGAACAACCTGAAGGATTTGTTGAAGACAGGAGTAAAGATCGGGTATGCAAACTGAACAAAGCTTTATATGGTTTGAAACAAGCACCTAGAGCATGGTATGAAAGACTGCACTCTTATTTGATCGAGATTGGTTTTATAAGGATAAGTGAAAACAACAATATGTACATGAAGAAAGATGAGGACAATGGAATACTGATCCCAGCCATATTTGTTGATGACATTATATTTTGTGGTAATGACTCCTTATGCAAGAATTTTGGAAATGAAATGTGCAAAGAATTTGAGATGTCACTAATCGGAGAGATAATGTATTTTATAGGTTTACAGATATTGCAAATTAAAGATGAGATTTTCATTACTCAATCCAAGTACATAAAGGGAATCTTGAAGAAATTTGGAATGGGGGATTCTAAACCAGTAAGTACTCCTATGACTACTAACTATAAATTATCAAAGAATGATGAATTTGCATCTGTTGATGAGACACTTTACCGATCTATGATTGGAAAATTGCAATATGTTGTCCATAGTAGACCGGATATAGCACATGCAGTAGGTATTGTAGCAAGATTCTCTGCAGATCCCAAGGAGACACATATGACAACAATCAAGAGAATTTTCAGATACCTGAGAGGCACTGAAGATTATGGCTTAGTATATGAAAAGAGGAATAATTTTGATTTAAAAGTTTATACTGATGCTGATTGGGCAGGCAACATAGATGACAGGAAAAGCACAAGTGGTGGAGCTTTCTTTTTAGGAGAAAGCCTAGTAAGTTGGCTTAGCAAGAAACAAGGATGTATCTCACAGTCAACAGCAGAAGCTGAATACGTTGTTGCAGCATTGAATTGTACCAATATAGCATGGATCAAACAACTGTTGGAAGGTATAAATGAGAAAGTTATCGAGCTAGTAACTATATTCTGTGATAATACTAGTGCCATTAACATTTCAAAGAATCCAGTGATGCACTCTAAGACAAAGCATATATCTATAAAGTATCATTATCTTAGAGAAGAAGTTCAAGAGAAGAAAGTTGTACTAGAATATATCAGTTCAAAGGAGCAATTAGCAGATATCTTCACAAAGCCATTGCCAAGGGACACTTTTGAGTATCTCAGAAGCAAGTTAGGGGTCCTACCCCTATCTTCTACTCACTGACCGAGTTCGGTGAAAGCATCAATTTGATGAATCTATAGAATATTATGTGTGGATTGATGTTGATTTATGCACTTTAGGAGGTCACCTAAAGTTGTGCAAGAAAAAGTGAATAGAGACAAGTTCCTCTGACAGAGATTGAGATGTTACACAGCAAGGCAAATCACTTCACAGAGGAAGCAATCATGATTTAATTCTTTTACTTTTTGGCATTGTTGTCAAAGGGGGAGAAGATTATAAATGGTTTGGCTGGAAGAATAAATGGTTGATTGAATGAAAGCCCTGAATGATGGAAATAACAGAAAACTAATGAGGGGGGGAGAAGATTGCAAAAACGGAGAAGACTAAATGCTAGTCAACAACTCAGAAGCCTAATGATAAAAAGGCAGAAGACTTCAGAAGATTTTAACAGCTCAAGGATAACAGGAGAAGTCTAACAGCAATCTGAATCCGAATCAATTTGAATATCTTGTTGGTATTACCATTTATTTATTTTTTGGTTTTGCCATCAATACCAAAGGGGGAGATTGTTGGCATTACAGTAAGAAATATTGTTGATATTCAGTAAGGATATTGAGAAGGTTGTTGAAGATGATTGTTACAACTAAAGAAGGATGATAACTATCTTTATAACATTATTTTGTCATTGATGTCAAGGAATTGATTATCTAATTCAGTATGATGTTGCCATATCTTGAGAAGATTGATTTGAAGAGAATTAAGATGTCGGTAAAAGACACAGAAATAATGTGATGAATAAAGGGAGGAATAAGTTATTCAATGGAAAACTATTACCGAGTCAGACAATGATGAGATCATGATGTTTTAGATTGTTTTGATGTCCTACATATGTTGTTGATTGTAAGGTTTATACTATACTATGACACCGAGCAAAGAACCTAGTCGGTAAACCCTAAGGAACCTAGTCGGTAAACCCTAAGGAACCTAGTCGATAAACCCTAAGGTTATTGATATCGATTAATGAAGGTGGAATGTCTACTGAGTAAAGTTTAGTATTTACCGAGTTGCAACCGAGTTATGACAGTGCGAATGGGATGAATAAAAACATTATTTAATGAAGGACAATGATTAGCTGGAGATGTATAAATGATTGGAATGTCGTGCATGAAGTTTGTTAAGGATCTATGGCAAAGGAAAATCAGCAGGAAGATCTACAGCGCAGATTGAACCGCAATAACCTTGTGCAAGTTCCAAGAAAGGACTGCAAGTCCCGAGGTAAGGTAAAAAAATTTCAGATCGAAAGGATACATTGAACCTGGTCAAGTTTGAAGATTTGATGGCGAAGATTGATCATGGGAAATGTGATCAAGGAGATTAAGCGGTTAGCAATTGTTTATAAATAAGAAATTGTTAATAAACAATGTATGCGGGCAAGTGTATGCACGGGGATGCTACTTAGTGATTACCGAGCACATAAGCTTGAAGACCTGTTTGAATAACAAAGTAGAGAGCCCAGCAGAGGGACAAGATAAGTCCCATGACTAGATTGTTTTGAGCAAATAAGAATTTGCTTTAGCATTTTAGATGTGAAGTTGCAGATAGATTTTTATTACTATTATTTTGTAAGTGACAGAAAATCTCTTAACCGAGTAGACTTAACAGTCTTATATGTAAACCCTCAAGCAAGGTAACATTCTAAATGAGTGTTTTAAATCCTTTGACAAAGTCACTTCTAGCAAAGTGAAGATCCTAACAGATCTGAGGGAAATCCCTTAACTGGGTCACATCTAGCAATGTGTTTGTAATCTTTAATAGGATTTGCTTTTAACCGAGCATACTCTAGAAGAGTATATTTCTTAGTGGGTCTGAAATCCCATAGTGGTTTTTCGCTATTTGGGTTTCCATGTTAAATCTGGTGTTATGAGTGTTATGATGATTGTGTGTTTATGAGTTTACATGTTTAGTAGTTTTTGGTTAAGTTGCTGAAGTATATGTTACTGAGGTTGAATCTGTTGTTTTTATGGAAGTTTAAGTTTGTATGATTCACACCCCCCCCCCTCTCATCTTGTTAGCTATTGACATCTGTACTTTACACTAAGTATCAGAACTATCAGTCAAGATGAAATGTATTACCTTTTGTTTGTGTCCCGATAGCAGCCAGCTTTCCATGTTTGTCATGAACTTCGACACTTCCTTTCTGAAATTCTATTCGGTATCCTGTATTGTTTAGTTGTACTACACTCAACAAATTGTATTTCAAACCTTCAACCCAGTATACATAATCACATTTAGCATTGTCAAGAAGTGTGATAGAACCTTTACCTTTCACCAGACATGGTGCATCATTACCAAATCTTACATAACCTCCATCATAGTCTTCTAATTTAACAAACTTGTGTTTATCACCTATCATGTGATGTGAGCATCCACTATCTATGATCCAAGAATCATTTTTATTTATGTGAGATATCAAGGCTTTTTCTTCATACCTTTCTTCATCTGATCCATCTTTGATAGCCACATATACAACTTCCTCTGTCTCAGTCTCATCAGATTTGTCATTGTTGGATTCCTCACCAGCTACTAGGCATGTCTTTCTATCTCTCCTTCTGAAGTCTCAGTGTCCTCTGTATTGATTGTCTTTCTGTCTGTCATCTTGGTATTCTCTCTTTTCACTAGATTCTTTGTCAGGACAGTTAGAAGCCATATGTCCTATTCTATCACAGTTAAAATATTTTAAAGGTAACTTTCCTTTAGACTTACCTTTGCCTCTTGGTAACCTTCTAGCTAATAGTGCTTCAAACTCTTCTTGCTTTCTAATTTTCTCATATAGTTTGTGTACCTCTTCCATGTTTTTGTGAAATCTCTCACTTGCTCAACTATGATTTCCTTCAGTATACTTATACATTCTATCATTGTAATCATCATATTCACCAAGATGAAAAGAACTGAATGCAGATTCAACTTTATTTACCGAAGACCCACTGTTATCAAAATTACTTAACTCAAATGCATGTAGCTTACCAATAGTAGCATCCAAATAGACTGGCATGTTTGGTACAGACCTTAATTCATTGATCGCAGATACTCGAATGGCATAAGCAGGTAGAAGTGTTCTGAGCAACATACTTGTTACATCCTTTTCTTCAATAGTTCCTCCTGCTCCTTTGATTTGATTGACAGTTTCTTTTAACCTTGTATTGTATTGGGTTATGTTCTCACCTTCATTCATTCTCATGGATTCAAGTTGACCTCTTAAATTGTCTACTTTTGCTCTCTGAACATGTTCATCACCACTATACACAGATATAAGCTTGTTCCACATTGCGTTGGCATCAGTGTAGCCTTCTAGATCATTAAACTCTGAGTCGGTTAATGTTGATGTTATCTCAATCATTTCTTGAATATGCTCTTGCTTTGCCTTTATCTCTTCCATTATCATCGGGTAGGTGCTAGATGCACTGTAATCATTCTCCAGATAATATATTACATATTCTCCAATTCCTGATAAGTGCAACTTCATCTTTTTCTGTCATGTGGAGAAACTAGACTTGTTCAGCTTTGGTGCATCCCTTTTATACATCTTCGGATCTTTCCTCAAGTACCTTTAAACTTTTCTTCCGGAGTCCAAAGCTTTGATACCAATTGTTAATAAGATGAGAGGGGGGGAGGTGAATCATAAAAACTCACTATGCAATATATTTATCAGATTCAACCTTGGTAGCCTTTACTGATATGCAACTATGACTGTAAATCATTCAAACTCATAAACAAATACACTTAAAACATCATAACACATTTAACACCAGATTTAACGTGGAAACCCAAATATGGAAAAACCACTGTGGGATTTTGGACCCACTAATAAATATACCCTTATAGAGTATGCTCGGTTAAAATCCAATCCTATTACAGATTACATAAACACATTGCTAGATGTGACCCTGTTAAGGGATTTCCCTTGGACTTGTTAGAGTCTTGAACTTTGTTAGAAATGACCTTTTCAAAGGATTTAAAACACTCATTCAAAATGTTACCTTATGAGAGGATTTACAAATAAGACTGTTAGGTCCACTCGGTTAAGAGATTTCTTGTCACTTGTCTATTCCAACTATAATAATAATAACTCTAATTGAAATCTCAATCTGAAGTTTGGACATTCATCTGGTAAAGTTATTATTTTCATGGCTAGTGTTCATTTATTTATCAACCCAGAGACGTAAAACCTGAAATGGGTCTGCACTATATATGCACTAAGCTCCTTCAATGGCTATTCTGCATTGTTGCAGTAACTTAACATTATGCAGAAAGGAAAAGCAGGAATGGAAATCATAGAAGGCTACATGAAAACTTATAAAAACTATGCTAGAATGATCTAATGTAAATAACAAAAATAACTTTGTTCTGGCTTGGCTGCAGGAACAGTCAGTGGATCTATTTCCAGTGGCTACAGGAACAATCCAGGCATGAACTTCTATTGCAACTAAAGGAGAAATAATTTCAATGAACATAAACACAGGATCACTCACCAAGTGGGCCCCCTTGGATGAGTGATATCAATCTTCTAGCAAAATACTTTTAACAGAACAAAACAACATATTTTTCTTTCATTTCTTCCTAAAAATGATTACATGTTCTAAAAGAAAAACTCCAGAATGCCAGTCAAAATTCTCTTCTCTATTCCTTTCTATTCTTTCTAACCTCTAAGAAAAAGGAAGAGCTTATTATAAAGCAAAGGTCAACTACAATGGACAACTCAAATCACACCCAAAAGAAGAGGTGGATGATTGATAGATGAAGAAGATAACTAGAGCTTGGCTGTAGGAAATGTGGATCTAAACTGAACCACAGTCTTTGCACGTCGTAGCGATATTTTGCGAATTCAATGCCCACGAGAGTTAAAATCCCATAGTGATGTATGGCTGCTCTGGTTATGCCATATCTTGCGCTCGCTTGGCTCCTCTTCAGTTTGATCTCCAGTTATCTCATACATGATTCTTCATTCCTTAGGCGTGAAAGGAGAACATCCATCACGACATCATTTATTATCTGCACTAAACAAGAACAACATACAAGGACATGCATACGTATTTTACTTAGTTAATACATTCATTAACTCACATATAACATTATCCCAAATAATCCGCATAACAATAGGAAAAAACCACTTGGCTGCAGGAATAAATTGGTATGGCTGCAGGAATAGACCGGCAAAGTTCAAACATGATTTCATAAGTTCAGGTTTACACATGGAATACATATAGTCAATTCACAATACTTTACTACCACAATGCAACCCAAAAGATGTCAAAAACCTAAGAGTTTTGATGGTAAAAACATGACAAAGTATCAACTTATCATGCCCTCCAACTTTAAGAGTTTGCTGATCTTGCAGCAAAAGAAAATTTTATGATTCTCGCTGTAACCCTTAAATCACCAATAGTGCCCTGACCTGTCCCCCCTGAAGCCAAGTTCCAATAAAATCCTTTCATTTTTTCCAGCCTGGCCCATCTAGCTGTTTTTTCTGTGAATACATCATAATTCTGCTCTGTTGGCTGGCATGCCAAGAGTGGCCACATAAGAATCAGAGGTTGAAAGATCAATGGTAGCCAGTTGTTGGCTTTCTCCCAGCCTAACTGTATGTATATGGGGGCTCTTTGCATGGCTGCATGAAAATTTTGTAGTGAGTAAGGTTCTCCCTATTTTAAATGTTCCGGTAGATTATTCCAGCGTTGAGTTAACCCTTCCATTGCAGTTGTCCTGCTAGTTTGAACCAAATGCTCATATGCTTGATAAAATTCTTCTCTCATTGGAAGCACTATTTTACTAACATCATCTCTTATTAGTAACTTTTTCCAATCATAATAAAGAACCCTTGGTTCTTGTGACTCCCTTCTTAATGGCAATGGACAGTCCAGTTCTAATTTTTCATACTCCCTAGCTTGTGGCCCTATGATAATCTCATTTTGGATCCATGACATTAAAGCTCTAATATGGATATCCCCAATATACAATAAAGGATTCCACTCCTTGTCTGAAGGTACAACATAGTTATGTAAATATAATTCACAGCACAAATTTTTCACAGCAGGTGGAGAGGTCTGATAAGCAGAAAAGAATTCTTCAGGTGTTTCTAAGGAAGGATTAAGGTCCCTAACAATGTGGTTTAATTTGAATTTCAGATACTGCTCTTTCAAATGTACTGCATAAATTCTTGGAGGTTCCCTACACTGCATCAACTCAGGAACTATACCATAAATTATTTCTACCTTAGCTTCTAATTCTTCAATTCTGTCATGTCTCTTTTCAATCTCTTTTTGTTTTTTATCAATAATCTCTTGCAACCTATCCTTCTCTATTTCCCATTGTCTATAAAATGTTAAAGCAATAGATAAAATACTTAGGGATGAAGGAGGTCTTATAGGTACTACCTTAGATCGTGGGATTTCTTCAATGAACTCCTCATTCTGAGTTGGCATACCTCCCATATTTTCCTCAGGCTGCTGTAGAACATCTTCAACATTTTCTTCAAATTGCAATGCCACAGAAGCAAGATTTTCTAGTTTATCCTCAACAACATTTTCTTGAATCTCCACAACATTTTCTTGAATTTCATCCTCCATAGGGCTTCCTTCTTTTGAAGTTTCTACTGCAATAACCTCTGCTGGATTACCCACAGGTTGAGTCTTCTGTGTCCCCCTTCGTGTTCTTCTCACACACTTTTGGAATGACTGTAGGAGCTTTTATTTTTGTCCTATGCCTCTTGGTTGCAGGAGGAATCTAAGTTACCTATGGTCGGGTAATAAATTCTTCCTCTATTTCACCCATTTCTAACTCTTTTCCCTTCCTTCGCAAAACTGGCAAATCTCATTGAAGAGAAGTAGAGGGATGTTCTTCAATTAGTTCTGATTCAATATTTTCTTCCATAATAACTGTGGCTCCTTCAGCAACAAACAAACCCTCATCTTCAACAAGCGGATCATCTGCAACATTTTCTTCTTCAACCGACGGATTATCTACAACAGGGGCATCATCAACCCTAAATTGTTGTATATCCTCAAATACACCCCATTCCATTTGTGAAACATCTCTCAGGGACCGCTGTACAAGTAGCTTAACCAGTCCATGATGGCTAACGGAGCGATTTCCATTCTTTCGCGTCTCCTTAGCACTTGTAGAAATGAGATGGTATAAGAAATTAGGTACATTAACTCGTCGGCCATGTAGTAGATGGCTAAGTAACTTAAAATGAGGTGAATGGAGGTTTGAATACCACCCTTCACATGTAATGTATTTCATAACATACAAAGCTACTTGAGGCCAATGTGCTAGTAGAGAAACCCTTCTAGTTCCTTGTCTATCCACCATTAAGGGTCCGTCAGTGGGAGTTGTGAACTCTGCCCTAGCACTCCTTGCATCTTTTGATTCCGGAAAGAGTTCTACTTCCTGTAGCAACCCTGTTACTTATGCTATTCATTGTTTCGTAGCAATTACCCTCAAACCTTTAACCGTAGTTTCTCCTTCATCAAAGGAATACATGAATTCTGCAGTAATTTCTTCGTTGTAATCCCTGATTTTCAAGAAGTAATCCAACTAGCTGTGGTTTTAGAAATAATGCTCACAAACACTATCCTACAGCAACCCTTCATGGACCGTTGGCTCATGGCGAATTAGATCACCGCCCATCTTTTACTCTAATATTTTTCTCTTTGCAGTTGAACCAGAATATTTGATAGTATTGCTAAAAAATGAAATCTCTTTACATATCTTAAGTCTGGTGGTAGACTTTATTATTCACTTGCATGAAATAATAACATAAACAGTAATGATGGGGAGCAGATCAATTTGGGGTACCAAAAAGGACTGATAATTAATCATATTGGAAAATGAACCATAAAGTACCCCCCCCCCAACTTAACCTAGCACGTGTCCACACAAGCTGACAAGATTTCGAGTAGTGGAGCGGATTTAAACAAGATATAATCATAATGAACTAATAAATGCATAATTAAAATAAAATACAATATACACATACCTGCAATTGCATGAAAATGAAGGCGAAATGAAATGAAATGATAGGTAAGAACGTGGGATGGAATGTCATGGATGGGATTTTATGTATGGAGAAGAATATTCCCATATAAAATGGAAATATTTTATTATGAACTAGCAAATATGTTCACTGCAGAGGCTGCAGGAACATTACCTTTATTAGCTTGCTTAATTGCAATAGGAAGTTCATGAGTTGCTACAAAATCCATATTAGTTGCTGCAGGAACCTTTTCAGTGGCTGCAGGAACCTTTATGTCACTTTGTGGAACAAACTGCTGCAGGAACTCTTCTTTAGTAGCTGGCTTATGATATAGTCTTAGTCGGTGCCCATTTACTAAGAGTTTAAATCAAACAGGATCAATTGTAGACAAACAGACTGCTCCATTCTAGAAAACTGCTTCTATCTCATAAGGACCTAACCACCTGGTTTGAAGTTTTCCCATAGCATCTTTATATCTAGAATCATAAAGTAGTGCCTAGTCACCAACTTTGAATTTCTTTTCCCTGATATATTTATCATGTCATTTTTCTCTTTGATTTTGAATCAGTTCTATCTGGTGAACAGCTATCTTTCTCCATTCATCTAGAGCATTTAATTGTTGAATGCGTTCTTTCTATGCTTCAAACAATGTCATATTTAATTGCAAAGTTGTTCTCAAAGTTTTATGCTCAAATTCAATAGGCATCATTGCTGTTTTGCCATAAACCATCTCAAAAGGTGTGAAACCAATTGGTGTTTTCCAAGTTGTTCTATATGCCCAAATTTCTTTTAAAAGCCGATGAGACCAATCTTTCCTGTGAACAAACACTATTTTTGTAAGAATAGCCTCAAGCTCTCTATTTGTAACTTCTACCTGTCCATTAGAGTGGATGATATGTAGTAGATTTTCTGTGTCTTATATTGTATTCATTGACCAAAGCCTTTATCAATATTGAAGTAAATTGAGGTCCTTGGTCAGAGACAATTTCCCTTGATACTCCATATCTTGTAAATATCTCCGCATAGAGAAACTCAACTACCTTATTATCTCTTGCATGTGTCATGGCTCTAGCTTCTACCCATTTTGTTACATAGTCTATACATACCAAGATATAATATTTTCCATTAGAAGGGGGATCAATTGAGCCAACAAAATCTAATCCCCATTTGTCCAATGGTGCAACTGATATTTGAGGATATAGTGGCATCTCATCAGATTTTGTAGGTTTTCCCATTCCCTGACATCTGTCACATTTCCTTGTGTACTGAGCTGCATCCTTGTGTAATGTGGGTCAATAGTATCTTGTATTAAGTATTTTCAGTGTTGTTCTTTTGGTAGCAAAATGACCTCCACATGGTTCATCATGACATGCATGTAGGATGTCATATGTTTCATCTTCTCTGACACATCTTCGCATGACTTGATTAGGTCTAGTATAAAATAGACAATCAGCAATCCATGAAAAGTTAAAACTTTTTTCAACTAGTAACCTTTTTTCCCTAGGAGAGAAATAAATTGGCATTTTAGCTGTAGCTAGATAATTGGCAATATCAGCATACCAAGGGGTGTGAGCTTGTATGAGAAACAAATGTTCATCTGAAAAAGTATCATCTATTATTGTGGAATCTTCCTGCAATTGAAGACATGAAAGATAATCTACAACCACATTAGACTTCCCTAGCTTATCAACAACCATGATATCAAATTCTTGCATCAACAATAACTAGCGAGCTAATCTACCAGTGATTGATGGCTTATTCATGAGATATCTTATTGCAGTATGATCTGTATGCACAAATATGGGACACCCTATGATATAGTGTCTAAATTTGTTAAGTGTATATATGACAGCTAGCATTTCCTTTTCAGTAACTGTATAATTCAATTTAGGTCCCTGCAAATTCTTACTAATATAATATTTTTCCAATTTGTCAATTCTTTGGCCTAGCACTGCTCCTATTGCATAATCAGATGCATCTATATGGATTTGGAATGGTAAAGACCAATTTGGCCCCTTAAGAACCGGTGCTTGAGTCAAAGCATTCTTAAGCTTTAAGAAAGCTTCATTGCATGTTGGGGTCCATTTAAATTTTGCATCTTTGGTAAGCAGTGAATATAAGGGACTTGCAATTTTACTGAAATCTTTGATAAACCTTCTGTAGTATCCAGCATGACCAAGAAAACTTCTCACATCTTTTTGCTTCACTGGGTCATTAATATGTTGAATGACCTCAATCTTTGTTGGATCCACCTGTATGCCTTGTACAGATATATGATGACCAAGGACTATTCCTTCTTCCATCATAATAAAACACTTCTCACTGTTTAAAGACAAATTGTAGTCTTCACATCGCTGCAAAACTTTCTTCAAATTACCTAATGCTTGATCAAATTCAGGATCACAAGTTGTGAAGTCATCCATGTAAATTTTCATAATATCTTGAGAAATATCAGAAAAAATACTGATCACTGCTCTTTGAAAAGTGGCTGGAGCATTACACAACCCAAAAGGAAGAACAAAATATGCATGCGTGCCCCATGGGCAGGTAAATGTTGTCTTCTCTTGATCCTCTGGGGCTATCGGTATCTGATTGTAGCTACTAAATCCATCAAGGAATGAAAAATATCTCTTACCAGCAAGAGAATCTAATACCTGATCCACAAATGGCAATGGAAAATGATCTTTTCTTGTTGCTAAATTCAGAGCTCTATAATCAACACATACCCTCCATTTGCTTCCTTTTTTAGGCACTATCACCAGAGGTGATACCCATTGATTGTCAGAGATAGGATAGATAAACCCAGCTTTCAACAATTTCTATAATTCTTCTTTAACTATCTCCTTCAAGGCAGGATTGACTCTTCTTCGAGGTTGGTCTAAGTGGGCAACAATCATCCTTTATGTAAATATGGTGAGTACAAACTACTGGATCAATTTCACTCATATCCTTGTAATCCCATGCAAAAGCATTTTTATGGAGTTTCAACAAGTCTACAAGGCCTTCTTTTTGAATATCTGATGAATCTCTATTGATATTCAAATATTTATTCAATTCTACCTCTATCTTAATAGTAAGATCAATCTAGTTTATATCAAAAAAATGAGAAAAAGATAATTCCTATGGCAATAGAGTATGCAAAATATCAGTGGCTGCAAGAAAGTCCAAACCTGCAATATTCAGAACCAAATTCTACAATTTTTACTCTTCTATAAATTCATTTATCAGTATTTTATAAAGAATTGATTCCTCATCATATAATTGCATGAGTGATCCTTGATTAATCATCGTAAGGTGATTAATAGAGTCAATTTCTTCATATTCCTCCCCCAAGATAGGCCAAACAGCTTGTTGCTGCTCAAGCTGTGGTTGTGCTGGAGAATACAAGGCTAATGTTTTGGTAGAACTCCTGTCTAAAATAGTCATGTCTCCTGATCTACACCCAATATATGCATCAGCTGTGGCAAGCCAAGGTCTACCCAAAATGACCGGATATCCTCCCAATGTTGCTTTTGGAGATAGAATCATAAAGTCTGCAGGATATTCCTAAGAATCTAGAATAACTACGACATCCTCTATGATACCGTCAGGTCTCACTGTAGAGCCATCAACAAGTTGTAGAACTGTGGGTGTAGCCCTTAAACTATTGATCTCTAGATGTTTCATTACTTCCCTTGTCATTACATTAATGGTTGCTCCTAAATCAATCAAAACATTCTTTATTTGACTGCCATTAATGACTATACTCACAACAAGACTACATGGATCAGAATACTTTGGAATTGCAATTTTACCTAACATGATATCAGCCAATTGACCCATAACATGCACTTTTTGTGGATCCTTTTTCTTCCTGCCAGGTTTCTTTAGGCATGCCTCTCTCAATGCCTTACCATATATAGGCACATCCTTTATTGCTTGCAACAATGGAATTTTAACACAAATGTGCTTTAGTTGATCAATAATATCAAAGTTTTGTTGTTGTTCAATGGGAACTTCTTTATCTTGCAATCTATGGGGAAATGGTGGCAATATTTGACTCTGGGGTATTGTATCTGTTCAATTAGAAATTTCTTGCTCCTCCTGTACCTCAGTGATAACTGGATGAGAGGGATTAGGTAAAGTTGTTCCATATCGGAGGTGTATGTCATCTAGTGATAAAGAATAGGCTGGGTACTGATTAACATCAATTGAATAAGCTTGTTGTTGTTACTGAGAGTTGATATTTGGATTTGGCAACGGTTGAGTAGGCAACTGTGTTGGTTTAGGCAGTGCAATAGTAGCTGCAGGAGGAGGCATTAAAGCAGGAGGTTGTGGCTGCTGAACAGGAGGCTGATATCCGGAAGATTGGGCTGGCCATGCTTGGTTCCCCCTCCATTGAGAGGTAGGTTGCCAATTCCCTTGAAACTAGTTCCCTTGACCCTGAGGTGGATACCAGTTCCCTTGTGGCTGCTGCCACTGTGGAACTTGATTAGCAAATTGCTGCCCTTGGCCTTGTGACCCATACCAATGTGGATAGTTACCAAAATTTTGAGAATATTGTGGTTGCCATTGGTTGTTTGGTGCATACGAATTACCACTATAACCAGAAAAAGAAAGTGGATCGGGTGGCATACCTTGTCTTTGAAAATTTGGTCTTCTTTGAGCAACATAGAAGACTTGCTCGTCCTCACCTTGAACTGGTTTGAAGTCAGGTACTTCCACTTTTGCAACCATCTTACATCTGCAATCTTTCTTTCGTTGTTTACAATGAGGACAGAATTCTGCAAGGAATGCATCAGCTTCCTCATGCTTCTTCTTAACTGCCAATGTATCCAACTGGGTAGCCATATTGTTTATTATGTCCTCCTTGAAGTCTTTTAACAAATGACTAAGTTCCAATCTAGAAACTCCAGTTCCAGATGTTGATAATGGTGCCCCTGGCTTAAATCTTCTATTCTTCTTAGATGTAGATCTGGAATACTTTTTGCAAATTTGTCCTATTTCAACCCAAGTAGATTGTGTAATGTCACCTCCTCCCATAAGATCTAAGGAATCGGTGCATTCATCATTGATGCCCCTCAAAAATATCAATTTGAGGGAATCTTCATTCAGAGTACTATGGTTGGACTTCTTGACACTAAACAGAACCTTTCCAGATAATCTTCAAGACTCTCATCTTCAGTTTGTGTCATTCAAAGATTTCATCCCCATGACGATCAGTGCCTCTACAATAATCTTTGTATTTTGCAAGAAACAACCGTTTCATCTCATCCCATGTATTGATTGTGCTACTACCCAAGCTCATAAACCATCTCAAGGATGACTCCTTCAAAGAGGTAGGAAAATTTTTGAGTCTATGGGCATCTGTAGTATAGTCAAAACTCCTACAGAGAACATCAAACTCAAACATAAATGTATCTAGATCCTCTGTCACCAACCCATAAAATTTAGGGAGTGAAGATGCTGGAATGTTCTTGAGGTTAGCATTATCATGCTGATCAGAGATGGGAAACTCAAACGTTGGACCTGGTGGTGGTGGTGGATTATTCCCACCAGGAGGAGGGTTCCCTTGCATTGGACTTGTGGGGGTTGTTACTATAGGAAATTCTTCTTCTTGTGGACCAAAAAGGAACTGAAGACTACCTTCTGGAAATTCAGATTCAGGGTGATTCAAATTTTGTGGGGCTTGGTAAAGTTCAGCAAAAGGATCTATATCTGGGAAATTATCTTCTGCATGATTAGGATGAGTGGGCATAAATCTACCTCTGGGGTCTCTTCTTCTACTATGCATGTAGATTCATGAAATTTTCAACCAATTAAAAAACTATAATAACCATAAAAGGTTCTTAGTTTGACACCATCCCCGGCAATGATGCCAAAAATGTCTACTCCAACTATAATAATAACTCTAATTGAAATCTCAATCCGAAGTTTGGACATTCATTTGGTAAAGTTACTATTTTCATGGCTAGTGTTCATTTATTTATCAACCCAAGGACGTAAAACTTGAAATGGGTCTGCACTATATATGCACTAAGCTCCTTCAATGGCTATTCTGCATTGCTGCAGTAACTTAACATTATGCAGAAAGGAAAAGCAGGAATGGAAATCATAGAAGGCTACATGAATACTTATAAAAACTATGCTGGAATGATCTAATGTAAATAATAGAAATAACTATGTTCTGGCTTGGCTGCAGGAACAGTCAGTGGATCTATTTCCAGTGGCTGTAGGAGCAACCCAGGCATGAAATTCTACTGCAACTAAAGGAGAAATAATTTCAATGAACATAAACATAGGATCACTCACCAAGTGGGCCCCCTTGGATGAGTGATATCAAGCTTCCAGCAAAATACTTTTAACAAATCTGAACAACATATTTTTCATTCATTTCTTCTTGAAAATGATTACATGTTCTAAAAGAAAAACTCCAGAATGCCTGTCAAAATTCTCTGCTCTATTCCTTTCTATTATGTCTAACCTCTAAGAAAAAGGAAGAGCTTATTATAAAGCAAAGTTCAACTACAATGGACAACTCAAATCACGCCCAGAAGAAGAGGCAGATGATTGACAGATGAAGAAGATAACTAGAGCTTGGTTGCAGGAAACATGGATCTAAACCGAACCACAGTCTTTGCACATCGTAGCGATATTTTGCAAATTCAATGCCCACTAGAGTTAAACTCCCATAGTGATGTATGGCTGCTCCGGTTATGCCATATCTTGTGCTCACTTGACTCCTCTTCGGTTTGATCTCCAGTTATCTCATACATGATTCTTCATTCCTTAGGCACGAAAGGAGAACATCCATCGTGACATCATTTATTATCTGCACTAAACAAGAACAACATACAAGGACATGCATACATATTTTACTTAATTAATACATGCATTAACTCACATATAACATTATCCCAAATAATGCGCATAACAATAGGAACAAACCACTTGGCTGCAGGAATAAATTGGTATGGCTACAAGAATAGATCGACAAAGTTCAAACATGATTTCATAAGTTTAGGTTTACACATGGAATACATATAGTCAATTCACAATACTTTACTACCACAATGCAACCCAAAAGATGTCAAAAACCTAAGAGTTTTGATGGTAAAAATATGACAAAGTATCAACTTATCATCACTTACAAAATAAATAACAATATAAACTATATATGCAACTTCACATCTGAAATGCTAAAGCAGATTCTATGTGCTCAATGTACTCAAGATAATCTTGTCATAAGACTTATCTTGCTTTTTGTTGGGCTTCTCAATATGTTCTTTAATTAGATATTCAATCTTCTGTGCTCGGTGATCACTACTGTAGTATCATTGTTCTTCTATTTGCCCGCATTTATTGTTCATCAACAATTTCTTATTTATAAACAATTCCTCACCGCTTAATCTCCTTGATCACATTTCCCATTATCAATCTTAGCCATTAGATCTTTAAACTTGACTAGGTTCATTGTATCTTTCGATCTGAAAACATTTTATCTCGCCTTGGAACTTGTATTCCTTCCTTGGAACTTGTGCTAGGTTATGACCGTTCAATCTGTGTTGTAGATCTAACTCCTATATTTTTGTTGTCATATATCTTCAACAAACTTCTTTCACAACATACCAATCATCTATATATCTCCAGCTCATTGGCATCTTTCATTTAATAATGCTTTTATCCATCCAATGCATTCTATTATTACTCGGTTGTTACTTGATAAATACCGAACCTCACTCGGTAGATATTTTGCCTTCTTTAACCGATAGCGATAACCTTAGGGTTTACCGACTCGCATCTTGCTCGGTAACATAGAACTGTATCAAACCTTAACTAATTCTATAGCTTGAAATCTTTTCTCCTTCTTGTTCAGTCTTCGAATACTCATATATAGGATATCAAAACAATCAAAACAACAAAATCTCATCACTGTCTAACTCGGTAATAGTTTCCCATTGAATAACTTATTACTCCCCTTCATTTTCATTCTTTCTGTGTCACTTACTGACATCTTTATACTTATCAAAACATACTCATTAAGATATGGCAACATCATATTGAATCAGAAAATCAATTGCTTGACATCAATGACAAAATAATATTATTAAGACAGTAATCATCCTTTCTCAGTTATATCCACAATCTTCAACAACCTTCTCAATATCCTCATACCAACAAACTTACTGGAATGCCAACAATCTCCCTTTGTGAAATGCTAACATAAGTTCATTATCACCGCCATAGAGTACTTCACCAAGTGGATCGAAGCAGTCCCAATGACCACCGTGACTGGAAAGCAGATCTCATCGTTCATCCTCAACTATCTCATTTGTAGATATGGCATTCCTAGTTCCATCATCATAGATAACGGACGTCCTTTCAAGAATCAAGATGTTCAAGAGCTAAGCGAATGATTAAAAATCCAACATCGCTTTTCCACACCGTACTATCCACAAGGAAATGGCCAAGCGGAAGCATCAAACAAAACAATCCTGAAAAATCTTCAAGAAAATAGTGAATGATGTTGACAAGGATTGGCATATACAACTCGATCTGGTACTTTGGGCCTACAGAACGAGCATCTGCACACCTACAAGGGCTACACCATATTCATTGTTGTATGGTTCAAAAATAAATTCTACCTCTTGAGGTAGAAATCCCATCTCTCCGAGTATCTTTGAAGGGCCTCATACCAGATGAGGAATATCGAGTGAATAGGTTGCAGGAACTAGAACTCGTTGATGAAAAATGACATCGTGCCTATGACCATCTCAAGGCATATCATAAATGAATGTGCAGAAGCTATAATCATAAAGTCATCCCAAGGGCTTTCCAAATTGGTGATCTTGTCCTAAAGGAAAATCCCAGAAATCAGCAAGATCCAGAAAAGAAGGGGAAGTTTGAACCTAACTGGTTGGAACCATTTGTCATCATATCAGCCTATAGATCAGGACCATATCAGTTGTCAACTTCAAAAGGGGATGTTCTCAATGAACCAACCAACAACATCCATCTGAAGAAGTTATACACTTGAGTCTTCCAATGCACAAATCAAGAAAAAAAGCAAAAAAAGTAAAATGAAATAAAATTAAAGTATAAAAAATCATCACTAAGGTGAAAACCTAGCAAACAAGCACCTTGTGACACAAAAAAAATCAAAAAATCAAAAAAATTTGAAAAACAAATTAAAAAAAGTGCAATAAAAACAAGTGGTGAAAACTTGGCAACAAGCGCCACTTGTGAGAGAATGACTCCTTCATCTATCAGTACTTATATCATATCTTTGATCTATCTGATCTAAGCCCATAGTAGTTGTGAAACACTTATACACACCACATCATCCTGGACACACTTAGCGTAGTCACTGTCCCTGATATTCTGAATCATATCCCACCATGGCTTGGTGATCAATGTAAATATCCATATCAAGTACTGTCTAGAGTAGGTGCGGGTTTGTGACCTCACTGGGGGCATTTCGCCTTAAGGGTTTTGGACATCAGACTAAACACGTAGCAAAACAACAAGGATCAGAACAACCAACAAATGACAACGACAATACAAAAAGACTAGATGTCATGGAATTGAATTGATTTGAATTGAACAAAAGATATATTTGCAAGATGTTTTACTTGACAAGAATACATTTCCACTAGAATGCATGCTTACTCATGGTTGTTAATTTTTTCTTATCATATCTCCTAAGTGACTCAAGGATGTCTCGATGACTAGAGAAGTGAGGAAGGAATGTGATGTTTTCTTTGTCTGTTGTTTGGGAGTGAAGCCTTCTATTATACAAATTTGTCTTATGACGTGATCGGGTAACATATCACTGAAGACATTTCAGATTTGTATAGGAAAAAGGTTAACTCTTATCTGTTTTACGCAAGCGACACTCAGGTCGTCTTGGTTCGATTATACCTTGACGCTTGTGTCATCTTGCAATATCAAAATCCATGTAAGTTATACTCAAGTTGTTATGGTTCAATTATACCATGATGCTTGTATCAACTTCCAACAAATCAAGGCTCGATGATGAAAACAACGGAAGCACTGGCACTTTGATTAAAACAGATGGCAACATTGAGAACGATAATGCATATTAAGCTTTGCATTAGCTGCACATCATTATCATCTTAATCTTGCATTAGGTTGCATATCATTTTAATGTTCATCTTACATTAGTATCATATCATTATCATTATCTTGCATTAGATTTCATATCATTATTACTTTTCGCTTTGCATAGGGTTGCATATAAATCATTAGGTGCATTCTCATAATCATATTAGGTTTGTATTATCATTATATTTAGACCATGTTAAAATATTACATATAGTTACATTCATTGCACTAGTTAACATTATCATTGCAATTCATACATCTCATTTTCAAGATACATTTCACATTATCATTATCATTTCATGCATCTCATTTTCAAGATACATTCGCAAATCAAAATCATATCATTGTCACAATGCATCCCATACATAAGCATCATCATATCAAGCATGTGTACCATGCTAGATTGCATTATCCCTGCACACAAAAGCACAAAATAGGTTAGTAACATTTGCACAAAGCATAAGCATATGCAATCATTAATCCAATCATCATATGCATATCACCTCCCAAACATATAGTACATTGCAATCATCATCTAAATCATATAAATCACCCACAACACACGCATCACATCATCTACATCAGCATCGACAAAAATCATCTAGATCAAAAGCATATCATATAGCTCATCAAAATAAAAGTAGCTGCATCCATAACATATTCTCATATATATGTGTGACCACATATATATAGCTGCATCCATAGGCTGATCCAAAGGAAAAACAAAGATATAAGTCAGAAACATATCATTAGTGAAGTAATCAAATGACCAAAGTCCCTATATATATATATATATATATATATATATATATATATCAATAACAAATGTCCATCACATCACGTAACATCAGTATCAAGGTAATTAATAAAAATCATCAAAACATCATATGAGAACATCGTTGAGTAGCATATCAATAAGATCAAAGTACAACAAAGTATCATATCAGGAGCTCATCAAAATACAAAAATATATGTACATCAAGGTACAAATACAAAATCTCAGATCATGATCACGATGCAGGATCAACCTGACCACCTCCAGGACCTGCCAATCGAGAGCTCAAGCTACCCGCACCTGCGCTGCTACTAGGAGCATCCCTCCTAGGACCCACAACCCCCTCGCTACCCCTCTATCTCTGAGAACCCCCGTGCCGAGAACTGGTAACATAGGTAGGAGCACGTCAGTCCAGTGGCACAACCTGAAAGTATAGAGTCCTATAATACTCTGCCCACCCTGTCTACTAAATGAGACTCCAGATGGTGTCCCCTCTAACACCCTTTGTGAGTGCCTGCTGCAATGATCGCATTGTCTCCTCTACCTGGCTGCGTTGCTCTATCTCTGTGTCCTGCTCTAGCGATACTATCACTACCTGTCTCTACAGCTGTGCAACCTGTGCCTGGGCCTGTGTAAGCTGACATTGTACCCTATACAATAAGGACTATAATATTACTATATATGCCTGCTGCTGGTGGGAAGGCACTCTAATCTGTAAACCCTATGGCTGTAAAGGTTGCAGATCTTGCATACCAACCTGTCGAGGGGCAGGAGGGGGCATATCAATCCTCCTCCATCGGACCAATGGCTGCACATCCTCCTCCTCTACCTCCTCCTCCTCCTTCGCTTCTACGCCCGCCAATCCCATCAAACCTACTCCACCAACCGCCTCAAACTTTGTATCCTCATCAGAAGAATCACCACTCTCCTCCTCAGATCCGTCACTATCTGATCCCTCCTCAGTCCCCATGGCAGCAACATCCTCTGCCTACAATGGTCCACCCCGCCCAATGCCACCCATCCTCCATCCTCCTCCTCTACCTCTCACCACTCCTCCTCTACCCCTCACCACTCCTCCCCCATCTCCTCCTCCTACTCCGCCACCACCTCCTCCCCAACCATGTCCAACCGCACCACCCACAACAATCCTCCCACCTCTCCTCCCTCTACCCCTCCTTCTAACCATTTTAATTAAATTCACACTAGACTCATAACGATTGTTAGAGACAAGGTTAGAAAATTCAAAAATCTTGCAAAAACGCCTAAAATCTAAGCTAAAAATTTACAGGCAGGGTTATAAAATCAAACTCATCGGTGGGCCATACTCTGTTGGCCTCTCAAATCGACGAACTCGCTCGAAATGGTGACGGTGATAGGGGGGTGCCATCTTCCTCCAAGCTTCAATGCTCCCAAGACAAGTGTGCAAATGAGGTAGAAATGGACCCTTGGAGGCTTATATAGCCCATGTTGATGCAGGCAACTGTAATACCTCGGTGGACGTGTGGGGCATGTACGCGCTATACCCACATAGTCTTCACTCCATTTTTCCATATCCTTTTTAATAAATCTATCGAACGATAAATTTTAAAAATCCACAAAAAAAAATTTAAATTAAAAAAATCAAAATATCAATTTTTTTAAAAGAAAACCAAAAAAATCAACATTTTTTTCAAAATGTCACTATACTTCATGCCATCTCCTCGAAAAGCGCAATTTTTTCTCAATTTATCACCCGAGGGGGCATATCATCATCGGTTTCATATCAGCTTCATATTGACAAAATCACATCAGCATCTCATATCAAAATCAGTTTTTCATATCTGGGGCATCATATCGACAACTTTGGCAACAACATAATAGCACAAAATTTTGAAGACAAATTGAGCATTTGTCTTTGAATCAACATGTGGTCACACATTAACTCAAAGAGGGGCAAAATGTAGACACCTAAAAGTTGCACAACAAATTAAGTGAATTTTCTTCATTTAATTATCTCTATTTCTTCCAATTAATTAAATTAAGATTTAATTAATATCCCTATTCTTCTAATTGACCATCAATCAAATTAAAGATTTGATTAATATTCCTCTTTTTCTATCTAAACCATTTTAATTAAATTCACATTTAATTAAAATCCCCCTTCTAACCATTTTAATTATATTCACATTTAATTAAAATCCCCCTTCTAACCATTTTAATTAAATTCACATTTCATTAAAATCCCCCTTCTAACCATTTTAATTAAATTCACATTTAATTAAAATCCCCCTTCTAACCATTTTTTATTAAATTCACATTTAATTAAATCCCCCCACTTGCAAAAAAATAAAAAATTTAATTCGATATGGAATTCATCCTCAACTATAACAGAGATTAGAAATTTAATTCGATATGGCATTCATACTCATAACCATCTAACAATTGAATTTAATTCTAACCCACAGTTTAAACGCGCAATAAAGACAGTTAAATGCGCTATAACAAAGGTTGTATGCGTTGTAAGATGTGTTGTATGCGCGAAAAGAACCGTCGTATGTGCTATTTTGCGTTTAAAACCTATAGGCATGAATCTTTTGGATAAAAATTAGAAATGTCTAAAAAAAAAAGGGATTTGAGCCCCACAGTGGGCGCTAGAAAGGTGAGCTCAGATTGTGGTACCTGCATGAGAGAGGCAAACAACACAAACACACCAAATGGGACATTATGTTAGAGATCAAAATCATTAGAATAACAAATGAAGTAAATATCTTAAGCACATCTCATTGTTCTCTATCTCCAAGGATCCTTCAAATCAAGGTGACTCTCAGCTTGGAAGAGCACTTGACCTAGAGGATGACAACCAAAAGAACGAGGGATATATGATGATTCTAAGATCAAAATGGAAATACAACTAAGATCTTCGTGATGTAGATATGAAACTAGATGATGATAGGATGCAAGATATTGATATGAAGCTAACTAGCATGAAAATGATGATATTAAATTGCATATAAGATGAAGCTAACGTGATATTGCTAAATGATATGCAACTAAATGATCTAATTACTATTATTAAAGAGATTTTAACAATGCTTGATGAAATGAGACTATAAGTTTGATGCACAAAGACTTAGATATTGAAAATGAAGAATGGGAGCTCTATTTATAGAGAAAATAGGGCAATGGAGGGTTGAGATTGAATAATATCAACAAGAGATAGGATTGAAAGTTATAATTTGCACCAATGAAATGGTGACAATTTTCAACAAGAGGTTGCTTGAGAGGAGATGTAAGAGGCATTAAATGCCTGAGAAGACATGGAGATTACCTTAGGAGGTAAGGGTTAAGGTTAGGTTAGAGTTATCCATTGGATAAAGCTTTTACCCAAGGGGTAAACTCTCGTGCAAGGGTTAATAGGATAACTAGGGTCAAAGTCATAAGTGTTTGATGAGACCCTTGGGTTAGATGAGGGTTAAGTTAGAGAGAAAGTCTCTAACCATGTGGGAAGGTTGAGTTAACCAGTAACGGTTTGGAAGACTTTAAAGGTTAACTTGTTGAAGACATAAAGCCTTTAATGCATTTCAAAGACTTTGAGGCATTTTTGAGAAGTGGCTTCTCTTAAGGAATGTGCAAATGTTTAAGAGATGGATTAGGTTAATTAAGATAGGATTAGAAGAATCTAGAAGGGTCTAGAAGAGATTTAGGAGGCAAGTGGGAGATGTAGGATTTTGCAAGTGGGTGGGGGAAATTTTAATTTAATTAAAATAAAATTAATTTATTTTAATTTTGGTTGCAACTTGCATTTGTAGGATTTAAATAAATATTGATTTATTTAAATGTGATTTTTAATTTTGCAAGTGGGGGGATTTAATTAAATGTGAATTTAATTAAAAATGGTTAGAAGGGGGATTTTAATTAAATGTGAATTTAATTAAAATGGTTAGAAGGGGGATTTTAATTAAATGTGAATTTAATTAAAATGGTTTAGATAGAAAAAGAGGAATATTAATCAAATCTTTAATTTGATTAATGGTCAATTAGAAGAAAAGGGATATTAATTAAATCTTAATTTAATTAATTGGAAGAAATAGAGATAATTAAATGAATAAAATTCACTTAATTTGTTGTGAAACTTTTAGGTGTCTACATGTTGCCCCTCTTTGAGTTAATGTGTGACCACATGTTGATTCAAAGAAAAACGCTCAATTTGTCATCAAAATTTTGCACTATGATGTTGTTGCCAAAGTTGTCGATATGATGCCCCAGATATGAAAAAATTATTTTGATATGAGATGCTGATGTGATTTTGTCGATATGAGATGCTGATGTGATTTTGTCGATATGAAGTTGATATGAAACTGATGATGATATGCCCCCTTCGGGCGATAAATAAAGAAAAATGCGCTTTTCGAGGAGATGGCATGAAGTACGGTGACATTTTGAAAAAAAAATGTTGATCTTTTTTGGTTTTCTTTAAAAAAAAAATTATTATTATTTTTTTTGTGTGTGGTTCTTTAAAAAAAAATTTCCCGATAGATTTATTAAAAATGATATGGAAAAATCGAGTGAAGACTATGTGGGTATAATGCGTACATGCCCACACGTTCACTGATGCATCACAGCCGCTTGCGTTAGCATGGGCTATATAAGCCTCCAAGGGTCCATTTCTACCTCATTTGCACACTTATCTTGGGAGCATTGGAGCTTGGAGGAGAGAGAGAGGAGATGGAACCCCCTATCACCGTTATCGTTTCGAGCGAGTTTGTCAATTTGAAAGGGCCAACGAAGTATGGCCCACCGATGAGTTCGATTTTCTAACCCTGCCTGTAAATTTTTAGCTTAGATTTTAGCCGTTTTTGCAAGATTTTTGAATTTTCTAACCCTGTCTCTTCCAATTAATTAAATTAAAATTTAATTAATATCCCTATTCTTCTAATTGACCATTAATCAAATTAAAGATTTGATTAATATTCTCCTTTTTTTATCTAAACCATTTTAATTAAATTCGCATTTAATTAAAATCCCCCTTCTAATCATTTTAATTAAATACACATTTAATTAAAATCCCCCTTCTAACCATTTTAATTAAATTCACATTTAATTAAAATCCCCCTTCTAATCATTTTAATTAAATTCACATTTAATTAAAATCCCCCTTCTAACCATTTTTAATTAAATTCACATTTAATTAAATCCCCCCGCTTGCAAAATTAAAAATCACATTTAAATAAATCAATATTTATTTAAATCCTACAAATGCAAGTTGCAACCAAAATTAAAATAAATTAATTTTATTTTAATTAAATTAAAATTTCCCCCACCCACTTGCAAAATCCTACATCTCCCACTTGCCTCCTAAATCTCTTCTAGACCCTTCTAGATTCTTCTAATCCTATCTTAATTAACCTAATCCATCTCTTAAACATTTGCACATTCCTTAAGAGAAGTCACTTCTCAAAAATGCCTAAAAGTCTTTGAAATGCATTAAAGGCTTTATGTCTTCAACAAGTTAACCTTTAAAGTCTTCCAAACCATTAATGGTTAACTCAACCTTCTCACATGGTTAGAGACTTTCTCTCTAACTTAACCCTCGTCTAACCCAAGGGTCTCATCAAACACTTATGACTTTGACCCTAGTTATCCTATTAACCCTTGCACAAGAGTTTACCCCTTGGGTAAAACCTTTACCTGATGGATAACTCTAACCTAACCTTAACCCTTGCCTCCTAAGGTAATCTCCATGTCTTCTCAAGCATTTAATGCCTCTTACATCTCCTCTCAAGCAACCTCTTGTTGACAATTGTCACCATTTCATTGGTGAAAATTATAAACATGGATTGAATAACTTTCAATCCCAACCCTTGTTGAGATTATTCAATCTCAACCCTCCATTGCCCTATTTTCCCTATAAATAGAGCTCACCTCCTTCATTTTCAATATCCAAGTCTTTGTGCATCAAAATTATAGTCTCATTTCATCAAGAATTGTTAAAATATCTTTAATAATAGTAATTAGATCATTTAGTTGCATATCATTTAGCAATATCATGTTAGCTTCATTTTATATGCTAGTTTAATATCATCATTTTCATGCTAGTTAGCTTCATATCAATATCTTGCATCCTATCATCATCTAGTTTTATATCTAAATAATCACTAAGATCTTAGTTGTATTTCCATTTTAATCTTAAAATCATCATATATCCCTCGTTCTTTTGGTTGTCATCCTATAGGTCAAATGCTCTTCCAAGCTGAGAGCCACCTTGATTTGAAGGATCCTTGGAGATAGAGAACAATGAGACATGCTTAAGATCTTTACTTAATTTTTTATTCTAATGATTTTTATCTCTAACATAATGTCTCATTGGTGTGTTTGTGTTGTTTGCCTCTCTCATGTAGGAACCACAATTTGAGCTCACGGGTATTAATCATGGAAAGTGGAGAAATGACCAATTAAATGAATAAAAATGTTTATTTAACTTTTTGGAGGAAAGGGGATATACCTTTAGTAAATAATTATCAAATATTTATTTATGAAAGTTAGAAGTTAGGGATGACAAGAAGAAATAATCTTGGATATGTGAAACGGGGATAACAAGACTAGTGAGAAACATCAATTAAAATATAAACTACTATTTAATTAATGACAAAATTGAAAACGGGGATAATTGGTCAAATGTAAATAATCAATTATGAAAAAAATAATATGAATTAAGACAAGGTGTCAATTTTAGGTATTTATGGAACCATATATATGTTACACTTGTTAGCATATTATGAGACATAGTTAACACCCCTTTTATATAAATACCTGCACTATGGAAAGTACATGCAAAGAAAATCCAACCACAAGATCTTTGCTACACTTGTGTCACCATACATACCTTCTCTAATGTAACTTTCCTTTCAATATTTCATGTATTTTTTAATGTACATTTAGATTCAACCTTAGGGACTCTTTTGCATGTTCTATAAGGTTGTAGATTAGGTACCAAGTTTATATGTTTTCTAAGTTATTCCACTTCCAATTCAAGTCATCCACTGTTTGTATTCCCCTATGTATTAAGGCCCTCTTGATCTTTCTATTATATCTTTATCATTCCTCCACGGTTAACTTTTAACTTGTTTGTCCAACTCAACCCATTTATTTTTACCCACACAACTTATTCCTAGCCTTCTAGAATCCATCGTCTATTTTCTTTTAATTTTGATCCTAGGTTTTTCTTTTGGAATAAATTCATGAAATTGAGACTATACTCATGGTACACCCTACACCTAAATGGAATGCATACATAGTTTACAAGTTGAACCCACTTTGGGTCCCTTGCTTTAAGAGTCTAGCTTTTTGGAAGAGCTTGTTCCAAATTGAGATCAATGCATATTTTCTCATACTTCAAAACCCTCATACCAAAGGTTGATTTGACTATTTTGAAAATACGCTCTTACCATAACTCAAGGCTCACTTTGAATGTCTTTCTAATTACCCTTAATAACAAAAGGGGTTATTGTAAGAATTTGTTGAAGATAACCAAGATCAAGAACACATTGAATAGCACAAAAGAGATACAAATAGATTTGATAAGAATAAATTGTATTCTAATCAAGATGCAAAATACTGATCAACTAGATCATTAAAATTACAAACAATGAAGATGAGTATGCTTGTAAAGGCAAGGCCATATGGACATGTGAGCACATGAACATGACATGTGGCTCAATGAGAAACAAGGGTAGGTAGGAGAAATAATAAAATATTCCACATGAGGTGGATCACCCACCGAAGGTGGAATGTAACAACAAGATAAGACCACAAAAGGTGGAATTTCTCCTACATACATCATCCCTATGTGCACACTTCCCTAAGTGTCTCATATCCAAACTACTATGAAATGCATTACCCTAAGTAAACTTAAGTATAGTGTATTTATGAGACATAATTTACCCCAACACCCCCCCTTAAGTGCAACTTAGGGTAATGTAGACTTAATTCAACAATGAGAGATGGGTCTCGGATAAAAGGCCATGTTAGGTGCCCATGTACAAATGCAAATGCACATAAACCAATGTAATCTATCACAAGCAGAGAAAGAGAGAAAAAGCCAATGGGAAAAAACTCCCCCCTAAAAGAGAGATGGAATTATACAAAAGAAATCTCAAAGAAGTATGAGGGCAAAACTCCATGTGAGGAAAAATTCACCCCCATAAGAGAGAAGAAGAGAGACCAAGTAGCCCCCCTCAATGTAGAATCTGCACCAATGACAGAAGCTCAAAACTATTCCATGATTGTCGAATAATGTTCCTCCCCTTAGGAAGAAACAAAACCAAAGGTGTGTCCATAAAGTCTCCCCAACCATGAAGGGAAGAAGTAGAAAAAAAATACAAGATGTGTGGAATCTCCAAAATCCGCTCAAGTGTCCCCAAGTCGATGTTGAAAGTTACCCCCTCCAAATCAGGTGTACTGGTCCACACTGCTGAAAAAGGCACTCCAAGATCTAGTGGAGATGAATTTAGAGCATGATCCAAAGACTCGCATGTCTCCTCTAAGGCTAAAGAGACCTCCACCAAATGTTGTACATAAGAATCCAGAATCATGTCAACCTCAAAAGAATGATCATGTAGAGAATGAACAAGAGAGTTAGAGTGTTCCCTCGCAACAATCAAAGAAGGATCATATTCATCAAAGAGAATATGAATGTCATCAATGATGTCTCCCAAATATACAATGTCAGACTCCACAAACAACTTGCAATGTCTATCAAGTAGTCATTCGAATGAACTGAAGCTATAAGACAAGGAATATCTTGCTACACTGAATCACAAGAAGGAAAATCTGTTGCAATATATGCATCATCAAGTGCAATAAGTGATGTGATATCAATAGGAGGAGATGAAATGCAAGGCTCAAGAACAAGGTCACATTTGAGAATACCCAATTACAAGTACCGTAAGTTCTCCTCAATATCTGAATCATCATAAGAAGTGTGATCAACATATGAAGAATCGTCCTCATCAATAGGAACAAAATCAGCAAAGGAATACAACCTAGATGCATGATCCACCACCCATGCAACAATAATAGCTCTAGTCTCCAAGTCTCTAATGATAATTGAATCGGTTGTGAACTCCACAATTTTCCTTGTTGCCCCATGAGTGATCCGATAGATGGAAAGAAGATTGTTTTTCAAATGGGGTACGCACAACACATCATTGAAGGAGTTATCCCCAATGGAAATATATCCTTTCTCAATCACATTCGCATATGTATGATTGCCCATCAAAATTGGTGGCATGATACAAGGCTCAAATGAAGAGAACATAGACTACAAAGATGCCATATGATGAGAAGCTCCTAAATCTAGAAGCCATCTCCCTAAATTATGACTTGTAGTAGCACAAAGAGCTTTTCCCTTTCCTTTTGACTATGAGGAAGGGAGAGGAGATGAATCCTTCTTCTTATAAGTGGATGGTAAATCAATGTTCTTCTTCTTGAGGATGTTGATCAATTAATCAATATTCTTGACGTGGCAATGATGCTCATTATGACCACTTTTCTTGCAATATGAACGAGAAAGCCTCTCCTTAGATGATTTTCCCCTAGGTGAGAAAGTAGAATCCTTTTGTTGTGGAGAGGAAGATTGTGCTCTATCTTGTTGTGTCTTAGGCTTAGACTGCTTATGCTTCTTGTTGGAATCCTTTCCTTGATTCTCATGAGTAGCCACCAAAGCTTGAAGTTGAGAATCCCCATGCTCATCAACTTAGATTGCTCCAATATCAACATTTTTGTGAATGCATCAAATGAGGGCATAGTGAAAGAACTACCCACTATTAAGCGATGAGTTTAGAAGCTAGAAACAAATGTTGCATATTCCAATGGAATCTTTCCCAATAGGTTGTAGACCAAGTACACATCCTTCTTATCAATGCCACAATCCTTCAACTGCACTCTTAACTCATTTGCCTTGGTGACATAATCTTGGATTGTATCAAATTTATTGGGATCCAACATGGTGAGATCATTATCAAGTTGATAGCCTCTTATCTCATCAATTTGGCCATACAATTTTCCTAAGACATCCCATCCATCCTTAATTGTGTTACACTTGTCAATGTGAAAGATGAAATCCTTTGATATACACTTCCTCAATGTCCCAATAGCCATAATGTTTTTAGTGAGCCATTCCACGCGAGCATTAGGATCAACTTTAGGATCTGCTGGTGCAGTGATAGTTCCATCAATGTAATGAGTTAATCATTTTTTCCATTAGCTTACTCCATACATCAAATTTTCATGAAAGATAGTTATGTGGAGTTAAAAGTGGAAATTTAGAAGAACCCATAGCAACAAAATTCAAGAACACAAAGAAAAGAGAGGCACAATCACACAAGACACCCCCCAAATCACTCAATCAAAGAACCCCCCTTCGAATTTTTTTTGATGATTTGACACTTTATACTTAGTGCGATTATATTGGCCACTTGCAAAACAAGGAAAGAGTCGACTTCTGATTTCAACTTTACAAATTGCCTTAAATAGGCTATAAGAGACTCCAACGAATACTGCAAGAGATATAAACTAAGATCCAAGCAAAATACAAGTACCAAATAGGCCAAAAATGACCAAATACTAAAAGTAAAATTTCTACTCACAATGGTAGAAAACAAATAGCACCACGTGAAAGTAGACAAAAATTTATACACTTAAATAAAAAATGACACCTGAAAAGGAGGTCGTATGAGCCTGAACGAAGCCTTTGAAGTTGCAAAATTGAGGATTGGACAGGTAGAGTTGTGAAAAGCTGAAAAATTGTGAAAAATATATCCACCAAAATCAAAAAAATCCACCACCATTGTGAAGGGAATGAAAAATTAGCCCAAATTAAAAAAATGCACAAAAAAAGGAGCTAAAATGAGCAAGTTATGGGCATCCAAAGTTGGCCTCTAAAACCAAAAATTTTAGCAAGAGGGGGCTAAAAAAAATTCAAAAAATGTTTACATAGGTTGATGTCACTATCTCACTGTCTTAAATTTGACCGTCAACCAAAAATTCGTCCTTGCTTGTGTGGATTTTCGTACAATACAGATTTGCTGACGTGGACCACCCTAAAACTGACACGTGTCGTATGACAAAGCTGACTGGGTAGTGATTGTTGGTATTTTGGATATGTTGATATGGTTTTGTCATTGATGTCAACACTTATCAAACTGGTCAACCTATTAGCACTTGGAGAATTGGCAATGTTCACCAGCAAACAAGTGACTTATGTATAGTCACCAGTATTTGGTTCACCGACAGGATATATTGTTCACCGACACTTGGAATGACATGGAAAATACTTGTTTATGTCGAAGACATCGTTTGGACACTTTGTCTTGGAGATATGTTCATTGGTATATTCGAGTTTGCATATTTGTTGTTACCGGCAAATAGGTCCAGGATAAGCACCAACAGGCTTATCTATTCCGGATCAACACGACACGTTATGGAGATGATTTATTATTGTTGTAAATGCATTAAGCCGACATGTTGTATCAGATATTGCATCGGTTATTGATTTACTTGTAAATTGTTTTTATTGTAATATCATTTGTAAAGCCGACCTACACATTTTGGTCATAGGCTTCGGTATATATGTAAGATCTTATTTGATTGAAGGAAGAAGCAAGGAATGCGAATGCGAAAAAGATTATAATAGGGTATATGCAAGAATAAGCAGAGCTATACATGCAGATATCATTTGAAGGATGAAGGAAGGTTTTGTGAAGGCATATCAGAGCTAAATCGGTATTAAATCCAGCATATGGAGATGCTATTTTGAGCAGTACATTATTATTGGATTTAACCATCCAATTGTAGTCAGTGTGACTCACATTTGTGATTGAGCAGTGAGCTCTAGGTGCTTGGCCTTTCTGCATTTGCAGACCCCCTATTGTATACACATACTATCTGCAGTAGTATAATCTTATTGTGGGTAAGGTTTCCCACCATGTTTTTTCCCCTTACAGGGTTTCCACATACAAACATTGGTGTTATGTGTTGTGGATGTTATTGTCTTTCTGTTTCATGCATTAATCTTTACCGGTACCGTAATTAACTGATAAACTGTCTATCGACATTAAGTTTGGTTTACCGGTATTAAGCATTAAGTTTTGGTTAAGTTAATTTTGGTTTGAATTCATTTGACAACTGATTCCCCCCCCCTCTCTCAGTTGTCTTTGGGACCTAACAATTGGTATCAAAGCCTAGACCTCTTTTTGCATAAGTTTAACAACTTTAGGAGATCCAATGTCTTCTAACTATTTCAGGAAGGACATTCCTAAACTTGATGGAACCAACTATGGAATATGGAAGATCAGGATGGAGACACATCTGAATTGCATTGGAAAGGACATCTGGGAGGTTACAAAGAATGGCTATACTGCTCCTATTCAAGGTCAGCCCAATCCACCTAACTTGGCTAAAGATGAAGAAAATGATTGCAAAGCAAGACAAGCCCTTTTGAGTGCATTATCAGATCAACAAATCATGGGATTATCAGATAGATCTACTACTAAAGTTATTTGGGACCATTTGGAAACATTGAATAAAGGAGATTCCACAGTCAAAATTGCAAAACTTGAAAACTTCCAGGTCAGGTATGAAAATCTAAAAATGGAAGAAGATGAAAGGATTTATGCTTTTATGGAAAGAGTAAATGAAATTGTTTTGGGTATTAAATGTTGTGGAGGAACCTTAAGTGAAGATGAAATTGTTTCAAAAGTTTTAAGAGGATTACCACCGGCATAGAAAATGAAAGTTACTGCTATAAATGAGTTAAGAACAATGCCTAATACATCAATAACTAGATATACATTGATTGGAAAACTTTCAGCTTTTGAAATTGAGGAATTTGGTCTTGTTGCTACTATAAAGATAGATTTAGCTTTTAAGGCATCAACATCATCTGCATCATCATCGTCATTTGACAAATCTGATTGGAAAGCCTTTTATGCAAGAGAATTTGAAGAAAGCAGTAGAGAAAATGAAGAACTTGAAGCACTATTTGCAAGGAAAATGCCTAAAGGTCCAGTTGGAAGTAAGTATGAAGGTAAAGCACCCTTTAAATGTTTTAACTGTAATAAGATTGGTCATATGGCATCTCGATGCCCTGATAGACATGAAATATTGAAAGAAGAAGCTAGAAGAACATACAAGCCTAACCCTAAATATCAAAGATATAGATTTAAGAAGAATAAAGACAAGTCTTGTTATCTTGCTGATGAAGGAGTCACTGATGATTCTAACGAGGATCCGACAGACAATGGATGGGTCTTTGTTGCTATAACAAAAGATCAATCGATACCTATTGTTCAACTGGTAGAGCAGGCCCTGGCAGCTAAAGTTGAGGATAAGAATGAATAGATCATTGATTCGGGATGTTCACATCATATGACTGGTGATAAAAGTAAATTCTTGACTTTTTCAGGAGTATAATGGAGGTTTAGTAAGATTTGGAGACGATAAAGCTTGTTTGATCAAAGGAAAATGTACTATATCTCTTGATGGTAAGCACAATACTGACAATGTTTACTATGTCGAAGGCTTAAAGCATAATCTTTTGAGTGTTGGTCAATTAGTTGAAAAAGGATTTCAGTTACAATTCAAGAATGAAAAATGCAAAATCATGAACATAACTGGTTTGGAAATTGCAACCGGTAATCAAACTAGAGGTAATATCTTTCATTTGAACAATAGTGAAAAGACATGCTTGATTGCACATATTGATGAAAGTTGGCTATGGCATAAGAGATTTTGTCATGTAAATTTTGATTGCATTGTGAAAATTAGTACAACTAAAGCAGTTAGAGATTTACCTAGAATTGTCAAACCTCACAATCCAGTATGTAAGGAATGTCAATTTGGAAAACAAGTTAGAGCATCTTTTAAGAGTATTCTAGAAAAATCCAATAATGCTATTGACTTAATTCATACTGATTTATGTGGTCCAGCTAGAACTAAAAGCTTACAAGGAGATAGATATTTCATGCTAATCATTGACGACTATTCTAGAATGTGTTGGGTTACTTTTCTTAGAGAGAAAACATAAGCACTTGGGAAATTCAAGCTATTCAAGGTAATGGTAGAGAATGAAACCGATAAGAAAATCAAATGTCTGAGATCAGATCAAGGAGGTGAATTCACATCTAAGGAATTTAATACATTCTGTGAAGTGAATGGGATCAGAAGACAGTTATCAGCACCTCGGACACCCCCGCAAAATGGAGTTGTAGAAAGGAAAAATAGAACTATCTTGGATGCAGCTAGGAGTATGTTATTAGAAGCGAATCTACCTCATGTTTATTGGAGAGAGGCAGTAAGTACAATAGTCTACACATTCAACAAAGTTCACATCGAAGGTGAAACTGGTAAGACCCCTCATGAACTATGGTTTGGTATTACTCCTACTCTTAAATATTTCAGAATATTTGGAAGTAAATGCTATATTAAAAGAGATGAGTGTGTTGGAAAATTTGATCCTAGAAGTGATGAAGGAATATTTATTGGCTATTCATTTAAGAGAAAAGCATATAGATGTTTTAACAAAAGATTGCAGAAAATTGTTGAGAGTACAAATTTGAAAATTGATGAACAGTTTATAGGAACTTCAAGGTATATAGACTCTGAACCGGCAATAGAGATACTAACAAATGAACCTACATTGAACACACCGGTACATAATGAAGATCTAGTTACACCGGTATCATCTGAAAATTCCACAGTAACTGAAGAACAACAACAAACAAAGACACCCCGGTGTGTAAGATTGAACCACTTTTAAAACTAGATAATTGAGAACAAGTATCAAGGAGTTATGACTAGAGGAAGACTGGAAAATTAAGAGGTATGTCTTATTTCTCAAATTGAACCAGCATTAGTTAATGAGGCATGTGAAGATAAACACTGGATTAAAGCTATGGAAGAAGAATTAGAACAAATTGGAAAGAATAACACATGGAAATTAGTTCCCCAACCTTAAGACAAAAATGTAATTGGAACAAAATGGGTATTCAGAAACAAACTTAATGAAGATGGTAAGGTAATCAGAAATAAAGAAAGACTAGTGTGTAAGGGATATTCACAGAAAGAAGGAATTGATTACTATGAAACCTTTGCACCGGTAGCTAGAATTGAGGCAGTCAGATTATTCTTGGCTTTTGCAGCTCACAAGAACTACAAAGTATATCAAATGGATATTAAATGTGCATTTCTTAATGGAGATCTTGAAGAAGAAGTTTATATTGAACAACCTGATGGATTTTCTTTGACAGATAACAAAGATATGGTTTGCAGGTTAAGGAAAGCTTTGTATGGGTTGAAGCAAGCTCCAAGAGCTTGGTATGCTAGATTGGACAAATATCTTTTGAAGATTGGTTTTTCTAAAGGTAATGCTGACAACAACTTATACTATAAAGTGAATAATGATGACATCTTGGTTATAGAAGTTTTTGTTGATGATATAATCTTTGGAGGAGAAGATGAATTATGTAAAGACTTTTCTATTGAAATGCAACAAGAATTTGAAATGTTTATGATTGGAGAGATAAAATTATTTTTAGGATTGCAGATTTCACAGACTAATAAAGGTATATTCTTGAGTCAATCTAAGTACTTGAAGGAGTTACTAAAGAAATTGGCATGGAAAACTCTAAACCGGTAAGCACGCCTATGACTACAACTGACAAATTATCACTAAGGGATGAATCAACACTTGTTAATCCGACTAGGTACAAGTCTACGATAGGAGGTCTACTGTATTTGACACAAATAAGACCTGATATTATGAATGCAATTTGTATTGTTTCAAGATTTCAGAGTAATCCTAAAGAAAATCATGAATCAACAGTAAAAAGGATTTTCCGGTACTTACAAGGCACTACAAATCTTGGCTTATGGTATCCTAGAGATGAAAATTTTGAATTATGTGCATACACAGATGCAAATTGGGCAGGAGATGTAGATGACATAAAAAGCACCACCGGCGGAGCATTTTTTCTTGGAAGCAGATTAATTTCTTGGTTGAGTAAGAAACAAAGTTGCACATCTCTATCAACAACAGAATCAGAATATGTTGCAACAACAACTAATTGCACACAGGTATTATGGCTTAAGCAAATGTTGAAGGACATAAAGGTAAAATTCAAGGAACCTATAACTATCTATTGTGGTAATACAACAATAATTGATATATCTAAGAATCTGGTACTACATTCAAAAAATAAACATGTTTCTATCAAGTTGAATTTTATGAAAGAGAACGTTGAAGAAAAAGAAGTAAAATTGGTTTATGTGAATACTAAAGAACAAATTGTAGATATTTTTACTAAGCCTTTGCCTAAGGAGACCTTTGAATATCTCAGAGATCAGCTTGGGGTCATACCCCCACCGGTAGAGACTTAGACAGTTGATGTTTGTCATCAACCGACAGAACTAACAGAGAAATATTTTACTCCGGCTTTGATGAGGAAATCTACTTCTCAGGGGGAGTAGTTGGTATATTGAATGAGTTGGTATTTTGTATTTGAACCTGGTTTTTGTATTGCTTTGGCATTTGATGTCAAAGGGGGAGAGATTGATATGAAAAAACACATTATCCCTTGGGGGAGAGATTGTTACTTTGGGGAGAGATTGATTACTCTATGTATTTGTATTTTGATTTCTGGTTAATGATCTCTCTGGGAGATTGTTGGTTTTTTTGTATTTGGCATTTCTGTTTTGGCACTTTGATGGTTTTTCCATCTTGTGTTGCCATCGATGCCAAAGGGGGAGATTGTTGGTATTTTGGATATGTTGATATGATTTTGTCATTGACGTCAACACTTATCAAACTGGTCAACCTATTAGCACTTGGAGAATTGGCAATGTTCACCGACAAACAAGTGACTTATGTACAGTCACCGGTATTTGGTTCACCAGCAGGATATATTGTTCACCGACACTTGGAATGACATGGAAAATACTTGTTTATGTCGAAGAAATCGTTTGGACACTTTGTCTTGGAGATTTGTTCATTGGTATATTTGAGTTTCCATATTTGCTGTTACCGGCAAATAGGTCTAGGATAAGCACCGACAGGCTTATCTATTCCAGATCAGCACGACACGTTATGGAGATGATTTATTATTGTTGTAAATGCATTAGGCCGACATGTTGTATCAGATATTGCATCGGTTATTGATTTACTTGTAAATTGTTTTTATTGTAATATCTTTTGTAAAGCCGACCTACACATTTTGGTCTTAGGCTTCGGTATATATGTAAGATCTTATTTGATCGAAGGAAGAAGCAAGGAATGCAAATGCGAAAATGATTGTAATAAGGTATATGCAAGAATAAGCAGAGCTATACACGCAGACATCATTTGAAGGCTGAAGGAAGGTTTTGTGAATGCATATCAGAGCTAAACTGATACTAAATCTAGCTTATGGAGATGCTATTTTGAGCAGTACATTATTATTGGATTTAACCATCCAATTGTAGTCAGTGTGACTCCCATTTGTGATTGAGCAGTGAGCTCTAGGCGCTTGGCCTTTCTACATGTGCAAACCCCCTATTGTATACACATACTATCTGCAATAGTATCATCTGATTGTGGGTAAGGTTTCCCACCATGGTTTTTCCCTTACAGGGTTTCCATGTACAAACATTGGTGTTATGTGTTGTGGATGTTATTATCTTTCTGTTTCATGCATTAATCTTTACCGGTACTGCAATTAACTGATAAACTGTCTACCGATATTAAGTTTGGTTTATCGGTATTAAGCATTAAGTTTTGGTTAAGTTAATTTTGGTTTGAATTCATTTGACAACTGATTCACCCCCCCCTCTCAGTTGTCTCCGGGACCTAACAATGATGTTGCGCTGACGTGGCGTTTGTACAGATGATCTAGTGCTTATGTGTCACTGACATGTCTGATGATGTGGCAACTAACTATGTTGCCCGTACGCTACTATGGTAGGTCGAGTTGGAGTTTGTACACCTGCGTGGACAAATGGAATTCTGCCATGTGTCTCTGTGGCAAGCTATGGAGGCAAATAGAATGGTGACATGTGTCTGGACTGGTAGATGTTCAACTAATAAAGAAATGTCACATGAGTGAATGGGAGTCCTCCAAGTGTGCAGAGGTTACCTAGAGGGAAGAACTACCAGGGTTTCGTGGTGGCACGAGACAGTGACTAGCGGGGGTTAGAAAATTGTTGTTGGCGGAGTTGACAGCGTTCGCAGAGTGCAAAATGTCATGGGTGGCGTGAAAGTCGATGGCGGGTGGCCAGTCAAACAAAGGTGGTCGAAGAAGCAAACCAACTGGTGTGCAACAACAGTGGTGTGGCAAAGAAGCTGCGAGCAAAGCGATGACCGAAGCAGGGGTGGCCGAAGCGGAGGGGTGGCCGAAGACCCGCACCGATGGGACACGTGTTAGCGGGAAGATGCGAGTGCAAGGAGTAGCTACGTCAACACCTGTAGGATCAGTATGGGGCCTACAAAATACAAAGGTGGAGGGGGGTATAAACTCCCCTAATATATATATATATATATATATATATATATATATATATATATATATATATATATATATATATATATATATATATATATGATTTTTTATTTTCGATATAAAAAAAATTTTTAGATAATTTTTTTTTGTGAAATAAAAATAATTGAAAGTAAAATTTTCGTAGAATTTTTTTTTTCAAAGTCTCAAAAAATAATTAATAATAAATAAATAAATAATTTTCTCCAAAGCCCCAAAATTAATTTTCACCAAATATAGGCGAATTTATACTCAAACTAAATGAAAATGACCTCTCAGACTCAACGGTGAGGTCGAAATCGCCACAGGATGCCCCCAAATGTGCAGCTCCCCATATCGAAAAAATTAATGCTCCAAAATGTCTCCAAATAGACTACTCAACGAAGCCCCAATGGATCTGGTACCATGTAAGAATTTGTTGAAGATAGACAAGATCAAGAACACATTGAATAACACAAAAGGGAGACAAATAGATCTGATAAGAATAAACTATATTCTAATCGAGATGCAAAGTACTGATCAACTGGATCATTAAAATTACATATAATGAAGATGAGTCTGCTTATAAAGGCAAGACCATATGGATATGTGAGCACATGAACATGACATGTGGTTCAAATGGGAAACAAGGGTAGGAAGGAGAAATAATAAAATATTCCACATGATGTGGATCACCCACCGAAGGTGGAGTGTAACAACAAAATAAAACCACAAAAGGTGGAATTTCTCCTACATACATCATCCCTATGTGCACACTTCCCTAAGTGTCTCATATCCAAACTATTATGAAATGCATTACCCTAAGTCAACTTAAGTAAAGTGTAATTATGATACATAATTTACACCAACAGTTATTAAATATCCCATCAAATATGATTTTGTTTTATAACTATTTGTTTTTTGAATAATTACTGGCCACACACAAAACTCATCCATTGAGAGTCACATGTTAAGAAATCATTTGATCAAGCCTTTAATGGTTACTTTTGCGTATTTTTCTCTATAGTTTCTCAAGAATTATAGTTCAAGAACTAAGCAATCCTCTCTAGTGATGAGACATATATTCAACATCTAAGTAGGTGTTTCCTTTTGATTCCCTATTGAACTTATAACTGATGATGTTTTTATTCAAAAAAGGAATAATCATTCACTAATTATTGCTCGGTGGAAAGGACCTTAGAGGATTTTTATGTCATCTTAATCATTATATACGATCCTCACTCCCTTGGTAGATGCGAGTAAAATCTAAATTTATGGAGCAATATAATTAAAAACTAACTACTCTGAATTATTGTGAAAATTTATAGCCTCACCCCAAATGCACCCCCTTATTATTCCCCCTAACTACTTGAATTATTGTGAAAATTTACAAACCAAAAAGTCAGGCATTCTATTTATGAAGAAAATATTCTAATTATTCCTATAGTAGTTTTTTAGCTTCGTGAGATCTCCTGCTCCATAAAAACAATTCTTGAAACACCTTCTTAAGACCACACCCTAAAACACACAAACTAAAAAAACAACACAAATTCCAAAGAAAACTATTTTCTAAAAAATAATAAATAAAAGCTCCAAAAATATGTTCAAAGTCTACCTATAACCATTTTTTCCTTACTAAAACGCTTCTTGTTACTTCCACAAATTCTAAGTAATTATACATAATAAACTACAAATGCATTAACATTTAATTTAAATTTTAAATTTGTGATCACTTAAACGAACCTTCGCCCAACTTTTAGTGATTAATCGAGCAATATCTTTATAAACTAAAATTTTAGAACTTTTACTTAATTTTGCTTTACATCCAAAGACTGACACTAAAATATTAAGAGTTAAAAATTTATATTCTTTTTGATAATCTCAAACAAAATAAGTTTATATAGATAATTTTTTTATTTAATATTTTTTATCATTAATAGAAAATTACATCATTTAAAAAAAAAAGGATATCATTCACATTTTTAACTAATAACTTTATTATATAAAATTTTAATTTTTTTAAGCAAATCGAAGTAACTTAATGTGAAATAGGTGAGAGGGTTCAATAGTGAGTGAGGGTTCAATAATAAGATATATAAGACGTGGTCCTATAATAGATATACTAATTGACCATGAAGGATATACTTGTGAATATCCTTATAGATTCATTCATTGATAACCTCCATTAATGTGTTCATAAAGATTGGAAATTTCAAATCCCTAAATTTATAATTTAAATCAATAATTTTAATATATAACCTTGTCCATAAAAACATATGGCAGTGGAGCTTTAATGAATACCTTTGTGGATCGATGCGGTCCCGTGACTTCAGCTTTGAAAATTTCCCTCGGCGTGTTTGTGAAGATTGGAAATTTCAAATCTCCAAATTTTATATTTTTGAATCTTTCACCTATCCCGCCAAACTCTGTGCAAAAACTAAAATATTGGACAAGCGGGGCAAACTCTCCGCCTTATTTTTAAAAATTGAAATTTCAGATCTAATCGCGACCCTCCGATTGAAACGACGGGCGCCCTCAATTTCAACCTTCCAATCAATATATAGACCTCATTTCCCCAACTTCTCTGTGAAGTAATCAAACAAAACTGATTTGGCTGATCAACATATCGATAGCTCAGAGGAGTTCTGATTTCTTGTCTGGTCTTTTCGTGATCGTGTCTTGTCCTTTGAAACAAGGTACATTTCAATCCAGAGTTGTGGCATCTTTTAGATGTTAGATTTCTGCTAGAAAATGTTTTAGCTATTTCTTCGAGGTTTCAATTGAACTGCTTCACTCATTACCAGGCAAACAAATGTTACTTTCTGTTTTTTTTTCCTCGTTTTCTCTAATGATCTGATCCCTGTCCCTCCCCGAGAAGGGTTTCAGGGAAGTCCTTATGAAAATGATACGTAGAAATGTATATTTTATAATTTAAAGAACTTGTTTCTTCAAGTGAAATGTTGTGTTATGTTCTTCTCTGCCTTATAAGTGTATACTATTTTTTAATGCCGGTTTTGCTGCGGGCAGGTTGATTATCAATCATGGCTTTGATAGCTGAGGAGCCTCTTTTGGCAGATAACCCTCAGAGGTTTTGTATGTTTCCAATCAAGTATCCCGAGATCTGGGAGATGTACAAGAAGGCAGTCGCTAGCTTTTGGACCGGTAAGGGATTAGATTCCTTTAAATTTTGTTCTATCTTTCTCTTTAAATCTTGAGTTTTGGCGTTTTAAATATTTAGTCGGGTGATTCGCCTCCATTAATGGATTTTAGGTTAATTTAAATCATGTCCTTCATAACTTATGATGAAATCTGCCTTGGGCTTGGACTTGCCATGGCCGTATTAGGTTTAAACTTCTCCAATTCACGACAGGATATTAAATTATGTACACATCGATTGGTTTTTCTTGATAAAAATCTTGTAGCAATATCACCAGGACACACTATAATTGGGAAACAGTAAATATTCTTCTTACAGTTTTAACTCGGGGCTTCCAACTTAATACTGAACTGCTGATCTTTTTAATGATCACTCCATTTTCGCTTGGGTGTGACATATGTTCTACTGATTTCAACTTGAATGAGAGTGAATGTGCCCTTGAGTGGCTGGTAGTTGCCTGACCTTTGATAACCTTGCTTATCTAGCCTGGTGGAGTTTTGTTGTATGAGGGAATATTACTCGAAGATTTAGATTGAACCGTTCCTCGCCGGAGAGTTCTGGAACTTGCCATGGTGCATTTCACTTGGAAGTGTTTTGAGATTGTTTTCCAATGCCCCTGTTCCATCCCCCTCTCTGGTTTTCCTTTCTATATGTCTTTCCTTCTCTTATCGTATTCATTTAAAATGTACTAAACTGTGATTTGTTTATGTATTATTTGGATCAAGTGTAATGATTAGAATTCATGTGTAAATGCATATTTAGGTTTTTGGATCTCTTTTTTGCAGCTGAGGAAGTTGATCTATCAGAGGATAATAATCACTGGGAAAGGCTGTCCTCTGATGAGAAACACTTTATAACCTACGTTTTGGCCTTTTTCGCTGCTTCTGATGGCATTGTTTTGGAGAATTTGGCTGGTCGCTTTATGAAAGAGGTTCAAGTCCCTGAGGTAGGAATTTGATTGTAGGTTATTTAGCTGTTCTGAGGCCCTGCAAGAAGTTTTTTAATCCTCTCATTTTGGATGAACCATAACGCTAACAAAAGCACTGATTAATAATATTTGTGCTCTACAGGCTCGTGCATTTTATGGTTTTCAAATTGCAATAGAGAATATCCATTCAGGTGCCTTTTGTGCATGGTCTTCTATGCACATTTCTATTTGTGTATATTCAATTTTGTTATTATCTTTTATTGTTAGTAATGTGTTCCTGAGGCATTGGTGTGACAAGTGGATTTTGCCTAATTATCTAATTTGTATTTGAGCAGAAATGTATAGTCTTTTATTGGAGACTTATATTAAGGACACCAAACAGAAAACTCATTTGTTTAATGCCATTGAAACTATTCCTTGCGTGACAAGGAAAGCAGATTGGGCTCTTAAATGGATTGATAGGTGATATATGCAGGTCCCCTTCTTTTTAAATTTTTGTCTTTTAAGTGGTGGTTATTCTTACAATGAATTTCTTTGGCAGCTCTGAAAGTTTTTCTGAAAGGATTCTAGCATTTGCCTGTGTGGAGGGTATTTTTTTCTCTGGCAGGTGGGATTGTTGACTCTTTTGTAATGTCTCTGTTTCTGTTTTAAATTTCTTGGTAGTGTTACATGTATCAGGTTTGTTTTGCAGCTTCTGTGCAATATTTTGGTTGAAGAAGAGGGGGCTGATGCCAGGCCTAACTTTCTCAAATGAGCTTATTTCAAGGGATGAAGGTCTTCACTGCGACTTTGCCTGTTTGCTCTACAGGTATGAGGCCATGTTTTTATCTTATGCAACTAGATCTTTAGGGTTTATTATCAAGTGTATTGATTGTTGTTTTTTCTGTTTGCTTGTTTGATTGTTTATAGCTTTTTGGAAAACAAGCTCAGTGAGGACAGAGTGAAGGAAATAGTGTGTGAGTCTGTTGATATTGAAAGGGAGTTCATATGTGATGCACTTCCATGTGATCTTGTGGGGATGAATGCCAACCTTATGGCTCAATATATTGAATTTGTTGCTGATCGATTGTTGGTATGTGCTCTATATTGCAACCATTTCCCCATCTACTCTGTATTGTATATAACTTCTGCATGAAGGAATGTTATTTGGTGGATGTTAATGTTATGGAACATTTTGTCCATTCTCAGGTTGCACTAGGGTGTAAAAAAGTTTACAATGTGCAAAATCCATTCGATTGGATGGAGTTGATTTCTCTCCAGTAAGTATCTCGATTATGCATGTTTCAGTTTTTAATTGTCTGGTTTAGAATTTGCAGTCTGAGTTGGATTTGTTATATGCTTTTGCAGAGGAAAGACCAACTTCTTTGAAAAAAGGGTTGGTGAATACCAGAAGGCTTCTGTTATGTCAAGCTTGACCAACACTGAAGGGCATCATGTATTTAGGTTGGATGAAGACTTTTGAGCCACTGTATCAAAGGCTTTATTGAGATAGTTTGGTCGAGAACCTTCTTCCTCAGCTATTGCATTGAAGACCCCCTTGATATGTGGTCTGGCTGGGGATATTTCTCTCTTTGCCTTTACTGCAAGGCATTGCATCATTCCTTCTTGAATTAGAGTCTGGTTGATGGCCATTGTTTCTCAGTTATTGCATGTAAAATTATCTGTGTAAGGCCAATCACCAATAATTTGAAGTTTTAGATCAATTGTTGTTACATCAAAAGCAATGTAAATCGGAAATCAACATGTTTTTGGTTTGTAAGATTTTAATGGCATGTTTCATATCTTGACCTCTATTGGTCTCTCGGCTTAATAAAAAGATTGAAATACATTTATAACCAAAATTTTCAGCTTGTCAATACTAGAAATTAATGTGCTTGATAATGATCAAGCATGTAATTATAAGATTGTTTTTGGTCATAGAAGTAGGCTTAAATAAATAAGCTAATTGGTCAAAAAAGTGTAGTTATAAGTTAATTGCAACTCATTGTGTTATAATAGGGGAGAGGAGTGCCAATCATAGGGTTGAATTGATAATATTGCTTGAAACAATTCATGACACCAATTTACTTTACACCAATATTTGAGAAATTGTTTCAAAAACTTGAAGATGATCATGAAAGAATAAAATTCCACTTAGTATAGGCAAGTGAAAATGTTGCCCTTAATGGGGTAGTCATGTTTGTATAAGTATGAAAGAAATTATGCTTGGTATAAGACTTCATTGTGGTTTCCAAAAGCACATGTACAAAATGGATGAGACAAGATAATAGGTCCTTGGCAATACAAATTTAAATGCAAAATTAAGCATTTAAGCACAAAATAAGAGGGGGAAAAGCTTATTAAGAAGAGGCAATAGTAGTTCAATAAAGAATTGAGAAGGATTTATGAGCAAAATATGAGAAAGATGTGGAGTTGATTATAAAATGATAAAGCATGATAGCATAAACATGTGAGTAAAGGTATCACAAGAAAGTTATGATAAAAGTCATGGAAGATAGAACCAATGTGGAAGTTAGGGTATGAAATAAGATATGTGAAGGCACAACAATTAAGGCATAAGCAAGAGGTCAAAGTGCAAACAAGAAATATGGTATGTGGTCAATGATAAGGAGGCTCATGAATTAGTAAACATATTTAAGAGGATCATCATTATCACCCTTCTCTTAGAATGTATCATTAAAATCTTTATAAATTCTTGCATTTTTGATCCAAGATTTGCTTCTTTTATCATGTTTTCCTTGTTGATAATCCTTTATAACATAGTAATTTGTTGCACCTTATGTGGTTTTTTGTTTATTTCATGTGTATCTTCAACAAGGTGTGTGTTATGGTGAACATGACTATTCCCTAGACACTTGTCATTTGTACAATGACCACCTCTTGGTTATTACAATTTGTTTTCACAAGTACTAACTTAATTGCTAGGAATCAAACTTTTGAAATCAGACATTACATTTGTTGCAAAAAACCCAACAAACAAGATGAGTACAAAGTGTGCAAATTACTCAAAAACACAACAAAACTCATTGAAATTGTCAAATTTGCATAGTTTGGTCCCAATGCTTGGAATATGATATGGATAGACATAACAAATCCATGATCTCGTCCATACCAAAAACTATTGCAAATCACAAAACCCAAAGAAACACTACAAATTGCACTATCAACACTTGAAAAATAAAACATTGCAAAAACATCAAAAAAACCCTTGAGTGAGATTACTCTTAGCAATCCTTAGTCTTTGGACCTTAGATCACTTTGGAAATCTTGAATATCCCATTGTAGAAATCTTTGTTTCCATTGATTTAGCCAAAAGCTTTGTTAGTGAAGCAAACATACAATATGCAAGAATGAATTATTTTCCAATTTTCAACAAAATTCAAACTTCAATTTGGGTGCCCAAATGCCATGCCATATCGAAGAGGAACCCTACATGTTGAGGAGAGTAATTAAATTTATATGTTGCAATCTAACAAAAACAAAATCCTTGACCTCAGAAACTTGTTCTATTCTCTTTTTATTTGCATACATCTTTTTATTTGCACTTATTACTTGACTTTGTTGATAAAATCACTTGCTACATGTACTCTACTATTTGAAAAATATATATAAAAAACTATAAAGAGCTCGAAAAGGAGATATACCAATAGACATATTATGAGAGGTATCGTAACAATTTTCCCCAAGATGCAACCATTTAATACATGCACTTTGCAATTTTGAAACAATTTCTCAAATATTTCTATATCCATTTGTTAACTATATTTGTTTGTCTATTTGTTTTTTGGTGAAAGCTTGTGCTTGGGGTGAGCTCTATACCTTTCAAGAGGAAAAACTCTTATAAAAAAGAGCTAAGGAACATACTATCCGTGTCACTAATAATATTCCTAGGTGTAACGTCATAAATTGTACGCACTTGCTAAAGTAGTACAATTTCACACCTAGTTTAGCACCCGCCTTGGCGCAGTTGCATTTTGCATTGCATTTCCCCTTTAGCACTTAATTAATCAAATTAAGTAGGTCTAAAGGTTCTATTTCATCATCTTCCACAGCATAAAGTCGAGCCCTTTCATTAAAGCGTGCCCCTTTCATTTTATTCCTCCAATACATCACTTAATCAAAAACCCTAATTAGGCCCTATTATGAGCTTGGGGGCTTGATTTCAGGGGTCAAAACATCTCGAAATCACCTGTAACTTTGGGATTCGCTCTAAAATCATCATATCCGACGGCCTTGGAAATTTGGTGAAAAGTTGTCGGGACCGTGGCGCTCGGAGTGCACACGGTCCCGGACATTTTTCTCGAAATTTTAGGAGCACGATCCAATCATAAAATAAAGCTTAACCCCAAGAAATTGGTGGGATATTCAATCTCTAGGTCGGCCAAAAGTTGGAATTAAGACCTAGGGTTTCATACATAAGAGCTCTCTTTCTTCATTTGAAAGGATCCGAATTTTGTTTTCAGGAACCTCATATGCAGCGAAAGAGCAGATCTTTGAAGACTTCAACAACACTCAACATTCATCCTCTAAGCATTCATCAAATCCATTCATCCACTTAGGGCTTTGAAGGCATTGAAGAGCAATAAGGGATCACCGACTGAAGATTGGCTTGTACCCCTCCCTTGGGGTTGGGTATGATTTCATGTTGTTTTCATGTCTTTGCATAAGCCTCATTATATCACTTGCATTCATGCTTTAGATCACTTTGCATCTTGATTTGGAGCATTTACATTGTCATTTACAAGCAATTAGGGTTTACTTTCTAGGTTGCTCTAGTTTGTTTACTTGCATTTTAGATCTTGCACACACACAAGGTCTGCACACACATTACTTTTACAATACAACTTGGCTATTCATGGAGGTGGAAATCACCAAAGCGGGGGTTTGACTAAGGCAAAATCCTATATAGCCGCCCAAAACACCTTTTCAGATATAAGTGCAGATTTTGGGATTCAGACGACGCCGCAAGTTGCAGATCCGGAAGAAGTAGACGGAGACTGAACAACACACTAAGTTTCAGAGTAAAAGACCAGGACAGGGGCGTGGGGCGCCATGGTCCTGCCAGGACAGGGGCGCTGGGCGCCCTGGTCCCCCTGTCAGACAGCAAGTTTTGGTAGTTCGGACAGTTTTCCAGGTTGCAAAACAGCAGTTTCAGGGGCAGAATCAGGACAGTGGCGCCCGCGCCCCCGTCCCGAACATTTCCACTCAGATTTTGACTCCGGGTGCGCATTTGCATTCTTGTCTTATCTTTGTATTTACAGCTTTCCATAGTTTAAGTTCAATTCTGCAATCTTGTTATTAGTTCATACTTGCACCTTGGGGTTAGGGATTGAACTTGCATCATTTTATCTTTCAATTACAACAAAGGAATAGAAACCCTAATAGGTAGCCCGTGGCTCTCTCTTTCACAAAAAGAAGTAGCCAATTGTGTGATACCTCTAGGCTCTTTCGTATTCCGCAATGTGTATCAAAAGGTAGGATTAGGACATGTTAACCTAGTCTCGCTTTTTTCCCCTACACATTTTGGTGAACCCGATGTGAACCTTATTATTGCTTTCTCTTGCATTGCATTTGTTAGATCTAGATCTAGATTTAGTGTGTTTCATTTAAGTTTCATTTTCAAAAAAAGAAAAAAAAAAGAGTGTGTTTCTTTGTTTCTTTGCATTGTGTGTCTAAGTTTTATGCAACTTTTATTTCAAAATGTCAGATTTCTATTTGCAAGATGTTCATGTTTATGATGATGTATGCAATTATGTTGATTATGAGTATAGCCAAGACGAATTAGATGAAGCTTTAGATGAGTTTTTGAATCCTAAAAATGCCAAACCTTCATTTTACCAAAAACTCATAAACCTTGTTACTATGCCATTTCGTTGTAATGAGAAAGATAAGTCGAATGATTCCTCTCAAGGGTACATTCCTATCAACTCTTCCACTGAATCTAGTAACATGGTTGTTTTCAATAATCCCCTCTATGAGGAAATGTCTCCTTTTGAGTCAAAAGATAAACCTTTTGATAGATATGATCATGCTTTGTTGGATGATGCTCTTGATGACTTTGTGGCTTTATCGAAATCTCTAAACAAGAACAAAACTTCTAAATTAGTTAACATGATAAACCTGAATGAGCATAATAAGCCTCTCTTTGAAGTCCAAGGTGCTTGTCCTTCTCCCACCTTTCAAGTTCCTAAATCACCTCTCCTTACTGTCCAAGGGGGGTATGATTCCTTTCTTACTCCAAATAAACCTATCATCACTGTGCAAGGAAGAAAACCTATAAGTCCTTATAGTTATGCCAAGCGATTAACTAGAGAGAGTTATCATGCGGTTGCCCATACTTATCATACTAGAAATAATAGGCAGCCTAATCCTCCTCCTGTGACTCCGGTTTCTCTTCCTAATCCTCAACCAACTCTTCCGCAAGTTCTGCGTATTTCACAAGTTCTTGGCAAGGAATATGATCTCATAGAACAACTTAAAGCTACCCCTGCTAAGATATCCCTTTGGGATTTGATTCAAACTTCTTCTGCTCATCACGAAATGTTACAAGATGCTTTGAAAGATTTGAATGTTCCTCCACCAAATACATCTAGTAATATAGTGTCTTTGGTTAACTTTGTGATGAATCCTAAAGCTCATATTGTGTTTACTCAAGATGAGTTGCCTACTAGTGAAATTCAACATCAATATGATCCCTTGATGATTGTGGTTATCATAAATGACACTGCTATAAGACGAACACTAGTAGATAATGGCTCTGGTCGTAATGTGTGTAGCATTAATCTCTTGCATAAGATGAATGTGGATACATCCCTAATTGAGCCTGACTCTCGTCCTATTCGAGGCTTTGACAATGTGGCTAAGACTTCATTAGGTATTATCACCTTACCCCTCACAGTGGGGCCTGTTACTTTGCCTACTCCTATCCATGTTATGTCGGGAAATCTAACATACAACTTGCTATTAGGGAGACCTTGGATTCATAGTATGCAAGCTGTCCCCTCTACATTGCATAGACAAGTTAAATTTATTTATAACAATAAGACATATACCTTGATAGGTGATACTAATTTCCAAGCTTGTTTACAAACATCTACTTCCAAAGGGGGTTCTTCTAAGCCTTCCTCGTCTAGTGATGACTCTTTAAACAAGATACCTATCGATGAATCCTCGCTCTCTGATGATCAAAATTCTTTGGATGAGTCTGGAACTCCTGAAGAGGATTCTTCTCGACTTGAATCTACACATAAGAAGGATTTTGATCCTGAGAAGGTTCTCGAGGAAGACGATTGGGGATCTCTTGATTTTAATCCCACCTTTGTAGGTGAATATAAGGTTCCTTCTAGAGAGCTTAAAGTTGAAAAGAAGGAAGAAGCTAAAAATCAATCAATCTTACCTGAACCTATGAGCAATAATTTCATGGCCGCTTCTCAAACTTCTTCTCCTCACACTTCTAATTCTGAAGGGTTTGATTCTTTGTCTTATGAAAAACCACCTTCTCTTTCTGAAATGGCTGATCGTTATGGTCGTGGTTTTCGTATTCTCGCTAAGCATGGGTATAATGGAAATGGCTGTGGCGCTCACGAACAAGGAATAAAGGTTCCTCTAGAGAATAATCTTTATGATTATGCCTTTGGACTTGGTTATAACCCTTGCAAGCTCACTAAAGCTTCTAAAAGACCATGCATTAGTGTTAATGTTATTTCTACATCTCTACCAATGAGACACCATGAGTATATCGATCCTTCGTGTGCCTGTGCTTTGGATGTTTTTCCTACCGATGATGCTTTAGCTGAGTTTTTAGGAGCATATGATACTCTTCCTCGTTATCATCACAATAGGGGATTCCCTTATTGTTTGAACACTGAAGCCTATTTTGGAAAAGAGACTGATAACGATGAGATTGTGAAAGAATTCCCTCAGTTAAAGGATACTCCTCAACAAAGTAATCTTCTTATAAGTGATACCATTGATGTTAAGATGGATCCTTGAAATGAAGAAAAAGCTATTAGAATTGGAAAATGTTTGGATGAAGAAGAACAAAAACAATATGCAGATTTATTGCAGGAATTCCCTGAGATCTTTGCTTGGACATATTCTGACATGCCTGGTATAGATCCTAAGATTGTTACTCATAATATTGTCTTAGTTCCCGATGCTAAGCCTGTGAAACAAAAGATTCGAAAAATGAATCCTAGGGTAGCTTTGCTTGTTAAGGCTGAGATTGAAAAATTATTGGAGGCCGGATTTATCCGCCCTATTGATTATTCCCCATGGATTTCGAATATTGTCGCTGTGGCTAAATCAGATAATAAAATAAGGATGTGTACTGACTTTCGAGATTTAAATAAAGCTTCTTTGAAAGATGATTTTCCCCTCCCAAACATTGACATGATAGTTGATTCTACAGCAGGACATGCTTTGTTATCCTTCATGGATGGTTTTTCAGGATACAATCAAATTTTCATTAATCCTCAAGATCAATTCAAAACTGCTTTCACCACTCCTTGGGGTACGTTTTGTTTGGTAATGATGCCTTTCGGACTTAAAAACGCCGGCGCAACTTATCAACGAGCGATGACCCTTATCTTTCATGATTACATGCATAAGATTTTAGAAGATTATGTTGATGATATTTTAGCCAAATCCACTCTCCGTATAGATCATATTAAGATTCTTCGTCAAATCTTTGAAAGGATTCGTAAATATCACATGCGCTTGAATCCCCGAAAATGTGTCTTCGGTGTGGATAGTGGAAAACTATTAGGATTCATAGTATCGCATCGTGGGATTGAGGTGGACACTAAGAAAATAGATGCTATTGTCAACATGCCACCTCCTAGAAATGTATCTCAACTCAAAAGCTTACAAGGAAAGATTCAGGCTATTCGTAGGTTCGTATCTCAACTTGCGGATCGTACTTTTCCTTTTACTCAACTTCTCAAAAAGAATATCACTTTTCAATGGAACGAAGATTGTCAGCAAGCATTTGAAGATTTAAAAGTGTATTTGGCTAATCCTCCTATCCTTCAACCCGCCGAATCTTCTAAGCCCTTTCTTCTTTATATAGCTGCTTCCTCTCATGCTCTCGCAACATTACTGGCACAACATGATAAATATGGTAAGGAGTGTCTGGTTTATTATATAAGTCGTACCTTACTCGATTATGAGACCCGATATTCTATGATAGAAAGACAATGCTTGGCCTTGGTGTTTGCGACTCAGAAATTGAGACATTATCTTTTAAATTCAGAAGTCCACGTCATGGTAAAGTTTGATCCTTTGAAGCATCTTTTCTCTAAAACTGATTTATCAGGACACCTAGCTAAGTGGGTTATGATGTTAACTGAATTTGACCTTAAATTTGTTTCACAAAGAGCAATTAAAGGGCAAGCATTGACCGATCACTTAGTTGAGGCCCCGTCACCTTTCTCCTTCCCTAACCCTAAGTCTTTTCCTGACGACTTCATTCTTTGTACAGATGTAGCGTCGTAAATTGTACGCACTTGCTAGGGTGGTACAATTTCACACCTAGTTTAGCACCCGCCTTGGTGCATTTTACATTTTGCATTGCATTTCTCCTTTAGCACTTAATTAATCAAATTAATTAGGTCTAAAGTCCTATTTCATCATCCTTCACATCATAAAGTCGGGCCCTTTCATTAAAGTGTGCCCCTTTTCATGTTATTCCTCCAATACATCATCTAATCAAAAACCCTAATTAAGTCCTATTTTGAACTTGGGGGCTTGATTTCGGGGGTCAAAACATCTCGAAATCACCTGTAACTTCGGGATTCTCTCTAAAATCATCATATCTGACGGCCCTGAAAATTTGGTGAAAAGTTGCCAGGACCATGGCGCCCGGAGTGCACACGGTCCTGGACATTTTTCTCGAAATTTTAGGAGCACGATCCAATCATAAAATAATGCTTAACCCCAAGAAATTGGCGGGAGATTCAATCTCTAGGTCGGCCAAAAGACGAAATTACGACCTAGGGTTCATACATAAGAGCTCTCTTTCTTCATTTGAAAGGATCACGATTTTTGTTTTCAGGAACCTCATATGCAGCGAAAGAGCAGATCTTTGAAGACTTCAACAAAATTCAACATCCCTCTATCAAGCATTTATCAATTCCATTCATCCATTTAGGGCTTGGAAGACATTGAAGAACAATAGGAGATTACCGACTGAAGATTGGCTTGTACCCCTCCCTTGGGGGTTGGGTATGATTTCATGTTGTTTTCATGTCTTTGCATAAGCTTCAATATCTCATTTATTCATGCTTTAGATCACTTTGCATCTTGATTTAGAGAATTTACATTATCATTTACAAGCAATTAGGGTTTACTTTCTAGGTTGCTCTAGTTTGCTTACTTGCATTTTAGATCTTGCACACACACAAGGTCTGCACACACATTACTTTTACAATACAACTTGGCTATTCGTGGAGGTGGAAATCACCGAAGCGGGGGTTTGACTAAGGCAAAACCCTATATAGCCGCCCAAACACCTTTTTCAGATACAAGTGCAGGTTTCGGGACTCGGACGACGTCGCAGGTTGCAGATCCAGGAAAAGCAGGTTGAGACAGCACCCCACACCAAATTGCAGAGCAAAAGACCAGGACAGGGGCGTGGGGCGCCCTGGTCCTGCCAGGACAGGGGCGCTGGGCGCCCTGGTCCCTGGGACAGAGGCGCTGGGCGCCCTGGTCCTCCTGACAGACAGCATTTCAGATAGTTTTCCAGAGTGCAAAACAGCAGTTTCAGGTGCAGTTCCGGGACAGAATCATGACAGTGGCGCCCGCGCCCCCGTCCCGAACATTTTCAGTCAAATTTTGACTCCGGGTACGCATCTGCATTCTTGTCTTGTCCTTGTGTTTGCAGCTTTCCATTGTTTACGTTCAATTCTGCAATCTTGTTATTAGTTCATACTTGCATTTTAGGGTTAGGAATTGAACTTGCATAATCTTACCTTTCAATTTCAACAAATGAATAGAAATCCTAATAGGTAGCCCGTGGCTCTCTCTTTCACAAAAAGAAGTAGCCAATTGTGTGATACCTCTAGGCTCTTTCGTATTCCGTAATGTGTGTCAAAAGGTAGGATTAGGGCATGTTAACCTAGTCTTGCTTTTTTCCCCCCACACATTTTGGTGAACCCAACGTGAATCTATCATTGCTTCCTCTTGCATTGCATTTGTTAGATCTAGATCTAGATTTAGTGTGTTTTCATTTCATTTTCATTAAAAAGAAAAAAAATAAATAAAAAAAATAGAGTGTGTTCCTTTGCATTGTGTGTTTAGATTTCATGCAACTTTTATTTCAAAATGTCAGACTTTTATTTGCAAAATGTTCATGCTTATGATGATTATTATGAGTATAGCCAAGATGAATTAGATGAAGCTTTAGATGAGTTTTTGAATCCTAAAGAGGCCAAACCTTCATTTTACCAAAAACTCATAAACCTTGTTACTATGCCATTTCGTTGTGATGAGAAAGATAAGTTGAATGATTCCTCTCAAGGGTACATTCCTATCAACTCTTCCACTAAATCTAGTAACATGGTTGTTTTCAATAATCCCCTCTATGAGGAGATGTCTCCTTTTGAACCAAAAGATAAACCTTTTGATAGTTATGATCATACTTTGTTGGATGATGCTCTTGATGACTTTGTGGCTTTATCGAAATCTTTAAACAAGAACAAGACTTCTAAATTGGTTAACATGATAATCTTGAATGAGCATAAAAAGCCTCTCTTTGAAGTCCAAGGTGCTTATCCTTCTCCCACCTTTCAAGTTCCTAAATCACCTCTCCTTACTGTCCAAGGAGGGTATGATCATGATTCCTTTCGTACTCCGAATAAACCAATCATCACTGTGCAAGGAAGAAAACCTATAAGTCCTTATAGTTATGCCAAGCAAATAACTAGAGAGAGTTATCATGCGGTTGCCCATACTTATCATACCAGAAATAATAGGCAGCCTAGTCCTCCTCCTGTTATTCCAGTTTCTCTTCCGAATCCTCAACCAATTCTTCCGCAAGCTCCACGTATTTCACAAGTTCTTAGTAAGGAATATGATCTCATAGAACAACTTAAAGTTACCCCTGCTAAGATATCCCTTTGGGATTTGATTCAAACTTCTTCCACTCATCATGGAATGTTACAAGATGCCTTGAAAGATTTGAATGTTCCTCCACCGAATACATCTAGTAATATAGCATCTTTGGTTAACTCTGTGATGAATCCTAAAGCTCAAATTGTGTTTACCCAAGATGAGTTGCCTACTAGTGAAATTCAACATCAATATGATCCCTTGATGATTGTGGTTATCATGAAAGACACTGCTATAAGACGAACACTAGTAGATAATGGCTCTGGTCTTAATGTGTGTAGCATTAATCTTTTGCATAAGATGAATGTGGATACATCCCTAATTGAGCCGGACTCTCGTCCTATTCGAGGCTTTGATAATGTGGCTAAAACTTCATTAGGTACTATCACCTTACCCATCACAGTGGGGCCTGTTACTTTGCCTACTCCTATCCATGTTATGTCGGGAAATCTAACATACAACTTGTTATTAGGGAGACCTTGGATTCATAGTATGCAAGCTGTCCCCTCTACATTACATAGACAAGTTAAGTTTATCTACAACAATAAGACATATACCTTGATAGGTGATACTAATTTTCAAGCTTGTTTACAAACATCTACTTCCAAAGGGGGTTCTTCTAAGCCGTCCTCGTCTAGTGATGACTCTTTAAACAAGATACCTATCGATGAATCCTCACTCTCTGATGATCAAAATTCTTTGGATGAGTCTGGAGCTCCTGAAGAAGACTATTCTCGACTTGAAACTACACATAAGAAGGATTTTGATCCTGAGAAGGTTCTCACAGACGACGATTGGGGATCCCTTGATTTTAATCCCACCTTTGTAGGTGAATATAAGGTTCCTTCTAGAGAGCTTAAAGTTGAAAAGAAGGAAGAAGCTAAAAATCAATCAACATTACTTGAGCCTATGAGCAATAATTTTGTGGCCGCTTCTCAAACTTCTTCTCCTCACACCTCTAATTCTGAAGAGTTTGACTCTTTGTCTTATGAAAAACCGCCTTCTCTTTCTGAAATGGCTGATCGTTATGGTTGTGGTTTTCGCATTTTTGCTAAGCATGGGTATCATGGAAATGGTTGTGGCGCTCATGAACAAGGGATAAAAGTTCCTCTAGAGAATAATCTTCACAATTATGCCTTTGGACTTGGCTATAATCCCTGCAAGCGCACTAAAGCCTCTAAGAGACCATGTATTAGTGTTAATGCTATTTCTACATCTCTATCAATGCAACACCTCGAGTACATTGATGAGGATCCTTCGTGTGCTTGTGCTTTGGATGTTTTTCCTACCGATGATGCTTTAGCTGAGTTTTTAGGAGCATATGATACTCTTCCTCGTTATCATCACAATAGGGGCCTCCCTTATTGTTTGAACACTGAAGCCTATTTTGGAAAAGAGATTTATAATGATGAGATTGTGAAAGAATTCCCTCAGTTAAAGGATACTCCTCAACAAAGTAATCTTCTCATAAGTGACACCATTGATGTTAAGATGGATCCTTGCAATGAAGAAAAAGTTATTAAAATTGGAAAATGTTTGGATGAAGAGGAACAAAAACAATATGAAGATTTATTGCATGAATTCCCCGAGATCTTTGCTTGGACATACTCTGACATGCCTGGTATAGATCCTAAGATTGTTACTCATAATATTGTCTTAGTTCCTGATGCTAAGCCCGTGAAACAAAAGATTCGAAAAATGAATCCTAAGGTGGCTCTGCTTGTTAAGGCTGAGATTGAAAAGTTATTGGAGGCTGGATTTATCTGCCCTATTGATTATTCCCCGTGGATTTCAAATATTGTCGCTGTGGCTAAACCAGATAATAAAATAAGAATGTGTACCAATTTCCGAGATTTAAATAAGGCTTCTTTAAAAGACGATTTCCCTCTTCTAAACATTGACATGATAGTTGATTCTACGGCAGGACATGCCTTGTTATCCTTCATGGATGGTTTTTCAGGATACAATCAAATTTACATTAACCCTCAAGATCAATTCAAAACTGCTTTCACCACTCCTTGGGGTACGTTTTGTTGGATAATGATGCCTTTTGGACTTAAAAATGCCGGTGCAACTTATCAACGAGCGATGACCCTTATCTTTCATGATTATATGCATAAGATTTTAGAGGATTATGTTGATGATATTTTGGCCAAATCCATTCTCCGCATAGATCATATTAAAATCCTTCGTCAAATCTTTGAAAGAATTCGTAAATATCACATGCTCTTGAATCCCCGAAAATGTGTTTTTGGTGTGGATAGTGGAAAACTATTAGGATTCATAGTTTCGCATCGTGGGATTGAGGTGGATACTAAGAAAATAGATGCTATTGTCAACATGCCACCTCCTAGAAATGTGTCTCAACTCAAAAGCTTACAAGGAAAGATTCAAGCTATTCGTAGGTTTGTATCTCAACTTGCAGATCACACTTTTCCTTTTACTCAGCTTCTCAAAAAGTATATCACTTTTCAATGGAATGAAGATTGTCAGCAAGCATTTGAAGATTTAAAAGTGTATCTGGCTAATCCTCCTATCCTTCGACCGGCCGAACCTTCTCAACCCTTCCTTCTTTATACAGCTGCTTCCTCTCATGCTCTTGCATCATTATTGGCACAACATGATAAAGATGGTAAGGAGTGTTCGGTTTATTATATAAGTCGTACCTTACTCAATTATGAGACCCGATATTCTGCGATAGAAAGACAATGCTTGGCCTTGGTGTTTGCGACTCAGAAATTGAGACATTATCTCTTAAATTCAGAAGTCCACGTCATGGTAAAGTTTGATCCTTTGAAGCATCTTTTCTCTAAAACTGATTTATCAGGACGCCTAGCTAAGTGGGTTATGATGTTAACTGAATTTGACCTTAAATTTGTTTCACAAAGAGCAATTAAAGGGCAAGCGTTGACCGATCACCTAGCTAAGGCCCCTTCACCTTTCTCCTTCCCTAACCCTGAGTCTTTTCCTGATGACTTCATTCTTTGTACAGAGAAAGATGAAACTTGGGAGTTATACTTTGACGGCTCTAAGTGTCGTACAGGATCGGGGGCAGGAGTTGTTTTGATTTCTCCTACAAAGAAGTCTATTCCCTTATCTTATCGTCTCAATTTCCTATGTACCAATAACATTGCTGAGTATGAGGCTCTTATAGCAGGAATAAAGGCAGCCTTAGCTTTGAATATAAAACACATACATATTTTTGGAGATTCTCAATTGATTATAAGACAAGTAACAGGACTATATCAAGCGAAACAAGACAAATTATCACAATATAAAGACCTTGCTATCTCTTTGTTACAAAAATTTGATTCTTACACCATGGAACCTGTTCCTCGAAAAGATAATCGACATGCGGACGCAATGGCATGTGTGGCTTCTTTGATATCTTTAGAGGACCCTTTGGTTGATCTTAAATTTGTTATTCACAACCTTATTTCTCCAGCTATTGTAGATGATTCTAGCATGGTGACATGTTGTGACTTTATAGACTCAGATGAATGGTATTCGCATATCGTAAGATACTTGACTAATGGTACCTTTCCTGATTTCGCTAATAGGAACACTAGGGCTAGAGTTCGCAAGCTGTCCGCTAGATATATCATTCTTTCTAATGTTCTTTATCGAAGGGGTTATAACGGTCTTCTCCTTCGTTGTCTTAACAAATCGGAAATCTCTATTGCCCTTGAAGAGGTCCATTCAGGTGCCTGTGGGGGGCATTTTGGAGGCAAATCCTTGGTTCAAAGATTGCTTCGCATGGGATATTATTGGCAAACTATGCAGCAGGATTCTTTTTCATTTGTTAAGAAATGTCATCAATGTCAACAACACAATAATTTGATTCATGCTCCTGCCCAAGAACTTCGTTCTCATGTAGCTTCTTGGCCTTTCTCTGCATGGGGGCTGGATCTTATTGGTAAAATCTCCCCTCCTTCATCTCAAGGACATACTTTCATTATAACCGCAACAGATTACTTTACAAAGTGGGTAGAAGCCATTCCCCTTCGCTCTACTACTGCTGAAGTGATTTGTCGATTTCTTCTAGAAAACATTATTTCTCGATTTGGGATACCTTCCACTATAATCTCTGATAATGGGACATCATTTAAGAACAAGGACGTGAAGAAATTCCTCGAGAAGTATCATATCAAACATCGATTTTCTACACCATACTATCCTCAATCAAATGGTCAAGCCGAATCATCCAATAAGATAATTGAACAAATTCTTCGTAAAACTGTGAATAAGCATGGTAAGGATTGGAGTACTCAGCTAATCTATGCTCTTTGGGCCTACCGAACGAGCGTATGAATTGCTACCAGAACTACACCTTATAATCTTGTTTATGGTGCTGATGCTATTATGCCTTTAGAATTAGAGATTCCATCACTTAGAGTTTCTCTCAAAGGTATAGTAGATGATGACGCTTATAGAGAACAAAGACTTCAACAACTTGAGATGCTTGATGAACAGCGTATAAATGCTCTTGAGCATATTCAAGCGTATCACAAAACTCTACAACGAAGCTATAATGATAAGGTAATTCAACGTTCCTTCTTAGTGGGTGACTTAGTGGTCTATGAGAATCAACGCAATGTGAATGCCTTACCTGAAGAAAAGGGAAAATTTAGTCCTAATTGGCTTGGACCGTACATTGTTATTGAAGATTATGGATCAGGTGCTTACAAAATAGCGGGTGTAGACGGTACGTCTCTTAAAGACCCTATAAACGCTATGCACTTGCGTAGATACTATGCTTAATTCCTCATTCCTTATCATTCATCTATTTCCTTTCTCACTTCTTCAAAATTGGATAATATGTTAGCATATCTTTGTTAGAGCAAATGGAATTAAATGATGTTTTGTTTAATCTATATTGCTTCGTTCCTGACAAGCATGTTTCTTTACTTTATGGTTTGTCTTGAATTCATTTTATGTAAATTGCAAAAGATTTACATTTTCCATTATGTTGACATATTATACAATATCTTTATGTGTTAAGTTGAATCGTGTCATGTCGTGTTTAAATTCAAATTAAATCACATTAGTTATATGATTCTTAGGCTTAACACATATTTTTCTTCCCTATCATCGATGTAGTACTTGATTAAATATTTTAATTAAGTCACACATGTATCAATTTAATCATGGAGCATTGAGAAATCAATCACATGGAAATTAAATTCAGAACATACATGTACATCTACCAAATGTATTAACTTTAATCAAAATACACATTGTTTTCAGACATTAAAGATAACACGTTTGAGACAAAGAAGCATGTATATATATATGTGGATCAATATACAAAGGTAGGTCACTACACATCCAAAATGTGACCTACCCTACATCATAAGATCATCTCCTATCCCTAGGGCTGGTGGCTGGAGAGTGACGACTAGAAGCTCCCTCCTGATCTGGCCGTGCAGGTGGACCCATAGGGGTATACCGTGATATAGATCATGAATGGCTCCGAGAGGAACTCCTACGATCCCTATCCATAAGGATCGCGCGATACGAGGTAGCCTCGGCCTGAGCTGCTGCTAGATCACGCTGTGCCCGCTGAAGGTCCTCTGATAGAGCTCACTCTCTCTCGCTCCATATCTCTACCTGTACTCGAAATGGAGAAAATAAATCATCATGCCGACCCGCGTTCCCTTGAGGTCTATAAGCAACCTGTGAGGAACTAGGGATCTGCGCCATCGTGGAGATATCTGTCATTGCTTGCTGGATCAGAGAACGCCACTCCTGCACATTAGCTGTAGCAGTAGAACAGATCATGTATTAGTACCATTTTATATCATCAAAACATCAATCAATCAATTTAAACCTACTATACCTGGATCTCCCTCACGCCAGTAGGGATCGTGATATGGTAGCATCTGTGACTGGGAACTACTAGGCTCCCCACGCTCAAATAATCTGTGCACGATGGGTGTAGGCTGGCCCGTACTAGAAACATGTCTCCGTATCGCCTCATGTTCCCCCTTTTGGGGAATAAGAGGAGGATCCAGGGCTATGGTATCATCTCCTGAATGGTGGGGAGCGGCATCTGACCCCTCCTCATCATCTCTATCCTCATCCTCGTCCGCATCCTCACCTGCATCCTCGTTCTCCTCATCTATATCTGTGTCATCATCCTCCTCCTTGGCACTAGGCTGATCCCCTGTGGGTGGATCAGGATCTCCTGCCTCCTCATGACCCTCTCCCTCCTTCGACCTGGATCCCTGATCCTCATCTCGGTCTCCATGTCTCCATGGGCCTGGATGGCCTGTCGGGTGATCTGGTGGAAAGATAGGCCCTGGGTATGATCTCATAAACCATGAGAGATACCTGCGGTGTGCCCCGGGATCTACAGCATAATCAGTGACCACATCCTGGTCGGACCCCTCTATATCTGTGATCTCGATATCATCTATCATAGGTCTCGCTACTGCTCTGGGTCTGGGAAGGACTCGTGAGTGTCGAGTGTAGATGGGTACATCGGCTGGAACACACTGCTCTAGCCCAAACTGCCTCCGTACTCGGTCAAAGTAGAATGGGACTATGATGTGTGGATATCGCCCTCTCAGTAGGTGGTTCCTTTGTAAACATGCTAACTGTCTCTCCATCCCATCCCATCTGTGCATCCGCAGATATGGTCTCCACACAGTCACCTCAGCTGTCAATCTGTCAAATGTCACTCTCCAATACAGATACCGCTGGGGGCTTCGTTCGACGAACTTATGGATATATCCTTTTTCAAATGATGTTTACTTTCTGTACTTTAGCTTGCATATGCATGTAGTACTCATATGACCGCTAAAGTGGGGGCTAAATGTAGCATCGTAAATTGTACGCACTTGCTAGGGTGGTACAATTTCACACCTAGTTTAGCACCTGCCTTGGTGCATTTCACATTTTGCATTGCATTTCTCCTTTAGCACTTAATTAATCAAATTAATTAGGTCTAAAGTCCTATTTCATCATCCTTCACATCATAAAGTCGGGCCCTTTCATTAAAGTGTGCCCCTTTTCATGTTATTCCTCCAATACATCATCTAATCAAAAACCCTAATTAAGTCCTATTTTGAACTTGGGGGCTTGATTTCGGGGGTCAAAACATCTCGAAATCACCTGTAACTTCGGGATTCTCTCTAAAATCATCATATCTGACGGCCCTGAAAATTTGGTGAAAAGTTGCCAGGACCATGGCGCCCGGAGTGCACACGGTCCCAGACATTTTTCCCGAAATTTTAGGAGCACGATCCAATCATAAAATAAAGCTTAACCCCAAAAAATTGGCGGGAGATTCAATCTCTAGGTCGGCCAAAAGACGAAATTACGACCTAGGGTTCATACATAAGAGCTCTCTTTCTTCATTTGAAAGGATCCTGATTTTTGTTTTCAGGAACCTCATATGCAGCGAAAGAGCAGATCTTTGAAGACTTCAACAACATTCAACATCCCTCTATCAAGCATTTATCAATTCCATTCATCCATTTAGGGCTTGGAAGACATTGAAGAACAATAGGAGATTACCGACTGAAGATTGGCTTGTACCCCTCCCTTGGGGGTTGGGTATGATTTCATGTTGTTTTCATGTCTTTGCATAAGCTTCAATATCTCATTTATTCATGCTTTAGATCACTTTGCATCTTGATTTAGAGCATTTACATTATCATTTACAAGCAATTAGGGTTTACTTTCTAGGTTGCTCTAGTTTGCTTACTTGCATTTTAGATCTTGCACACACACAAGGTCTACACACACATTACTTTTACAATACAACTTGGCTATTCGTGGAGGTGGAAATCACCGAAGCGGGGGTTTGACTAAGGCATGTAGCGTCGTAAATTGTACGCACTTGCTAGGGTGGTACAATTTCACACCTAGTTTAGCACCCGCCTTGGTGCATTTTTCATGTTGCATTGCATTTCCCCTTTAGCACTTAATTAATCAAATTAATTAGGTCTAAGGTCCTATTTCATCATCTTCCACATTATAAAGTTGGGCCCTTTCATTAAAGTGAGCCCCTTTCATTTTATTCTTCCAATACATCATTTAATCAAAAACCCTAATTAGGTCCTATTTTGAACTTGGGGGCTTGATTTCGGGGGTCAAAACATCTCAAAATCAGCTATAACTTCGGGATTCGCTCTAAAATCATCATATCCGACGGCCCTGAAAATTTGGTGAAAAGTTGTCGGGACCATGGCGCCCGACGTGCACATGGTCCCGGACATTTTTCCCAAAATTTTAGGAGCGCGATCCAATCATAAAATAAAGCTTAACCCCAAGAAATTGGCGGGAGATTCAATCTCTAGGTCGGCCAAAAGTTGAAATTAAGACCTAGGGTTTCATATATAAGAGCTCTCTTTCTTCATTTGAAATGATCCAGATTTTTGGTTTCAAGGACCTTCTAGGCAGCGAAAGAGCAGATCTTTGAAGACTTCAACAACATTCAACATCCATCCATCAAGCATTCATCAATCTCATTCATCCATTTAGGGCTTTGAAGACATTGAAGAGCAATAGGGGATTACCGACTGAAGATTGGCTTGTACCCCTCCCTTGGGGTTGGGTATGATTTCATGTTGTTTTCATGTCTTTGCATAAGCCTCATTATATCACTTGTATTCATGCTTCAGATCACTTTGCATATTGATTTAGAGCATTTACATTATCATTTACAAGCAATTAGGGTTTACTTTCTAGGTTGCTCTAGTTTGCTTACTTGCATTTTAGGATCTTGCACACACACAAGGTCTGCACACACATTACTTTTACAATACAACTTGGCTATTCGTGGAGGTGGAAATCACCAAAGCGGGGGTTTGACTAAGGGAAAACCCTATATAGCTGCCCAAAACACCTTTTCAGATATAAGTGCAGATTTCGGGATTCGGACAACGCCGCAAGTTACAGATCCGGAAGAAGCAGACGGAGACCGGATAACACACCAAATTTCTGGGCAAAAGACCAGGACAGGGGCGTGGGGCGCCCTGGTCCTACCAGGACAGGGGCGCTGGGCGCCCTGGTCCTTCTGTCAGACAACAAGTTTCAACATTTTTCGACAGCTTTTCAGGTTGCAAAATAGCAGTTTCAGGTGCAGAATCAGGACAGTGGCACCCACACCATCATCCCGAACATTTCCACTCAGATTTTAACCCCAGGTACACATCTGCATTCTCCTTTTATCCTTGTGTTTACAGCTTTTCATCACTTAATCTCAATCTTGCAATCTTGTTACTAGTTCATACTTGCACTCTAGGGCTAGTAGTTGAACTTGTAATGCCCCGCCAGGAAACCCCGAAGGGATAAGCCAAAATAACACAAGAATATAGTGCAATTTTTTTTTTTCAAAGTTACAACACATAAGATGCAACAAGATAACAAAGATTCAGATTACATAGCGGAAGACTTCTACTAACTCCTAAAGAGTTTCCCATCGAAAGTGAGTCTAATAAGTGATAACCTAAATAGATTAGAATGGAAACTCTAAACAAGATAATGTGCCTCACACATGGGACGAGTGCTATCATAGATTCGACATGCTGTGAGAAGGCCTGAAATGGCAAACCATCTTCCTTGTCTTCACGAGAGGATGTGTGGGTCCACATGAGGCTTGGATGGGCCGGAAGTTCGGATTAGGTTGCCAGGGTTACCAGTGTATGGGCCGGGACCTATGAAGACTTGCCATGGTATCCATACCAGGTTGTGTGATGACACTTGTCCCTATGTTCGCTAGTGTGTTGTCGTTTTGTCCTGTTTTGAGTACCTTTGTGAGTCATCCTTTGTCGCTGCCCTTGTGAGTATCGGTTTCATGTTAGACCCTTGGGTGGTGATGGTTCAGTTTTATGGATGTTCTCATGGACTCTTATGTTATTAGCTTTGATTATGTTCAGCTGGATCCTGTTCCTTGTAAGGATCGTTTATGTATTTATTGACCGATGTGGTCGTCTGTATATTGCTTATGTATCGCCTTGATGGCTGGATTGTATAGTGTAACCTCTTGTACTCTTAACTTTATTATCTATCAGAGGGGGTCTTGCAGTTGCGCAGACCCGGAGATGTAGCCCTTTAGGGGTGAACTCCGAGATCATTATGGTGTTTTGTGGTGTATTCTCTTATGGTTTCCTTTATTCAGCTTATCATGTATGATTAATTTATGTTGAATGGTTAAGTGGATAATTGGAAATAACTATAAATGCTTATATTCAGTTCTTTCTTGAATGCCATGTTGATTGAATGCCTAAGTGGTTCAGAGGATATTTATCGTAATGCATGTGTGAAATCGTCCTTTTAATGCAATGAATTGGATTATGAATGAATGTAACTTAGAGTAATGAATTATACTCAGTTGTTGTTAAGGAAATTTAATATGCTTGGAAAGATCTCTTATGTTATGACAAATTCCTAGTGTATTAGAATGTTAGGTATATGGTTGGTAATTTTAAATGAAAGGCTTGAATGAGGTTGATGAATGGATCTTAATGGACGAATCTTTGTTGTGATTATATTTCCGTCCTTTGAAGGAAGTTTATCCTGTTTATGAAATTATCTCGTTATTAAGACTTTCAGCGTAATGGATTGATTGTGTGAGTTAAATGAATTGTGGAATTTAAGTAATCTCGTTGGGAAACTCTTTAGGAGTTAGTAGAAGTCTTCCGCTATGTAATCTGAATCTTTGTTATCTTGTTGCATCTTATGTGTTGTAACTTTGAAAAAAAAAAATTTGCACTGTATTCTTGTGTTATTTTGGCTTATCCCTTCGGGGTTTCCTGGCGGGGCATTACAGAACTTGCATCATTTTATCTATCATTTGCAACAAAGGAATAGAAATCCTAATAGGTAGCCCATGGCTCTCTCTTCTACAAAAAGAAGTAGCCAATTGTGTGATACCTCTAGGCTCTTTCGTATTCCACAAGTGTGTGATTGAAAGTGAGATTAGGGCATGTTTGCTTAGTGTCACTTTTTTCCCCCACACATTTTGGTGAACTCGACGTGAACTCCAATCTTCTCTAAATCTGATTTATGTTTTCAAATTTGAGTGTTTATGCTATTTCAAATTCAAATTTGTATTTACAAGTCTTAATTTCTTGCAAGATTCAAAAAATTTAGAGGAAATTTTTGCTAAAACCCTAAAGTTGAACTTGTGGATAGCTTAATTGGGATCAATCTGATTTAGGAACTCATTTGAATCATAAATTTCATTTTCTAAATCTACATTCTAAGTGCTTGCATTGGTTAAAATTAACATATCCTTCTATTTTGCATGTGTTATCATTTGAAAGAGGAAAATTGTTGTCATGATGCATTCATTTCATAGATGTGATAATGGGTTAGCTTCCCTTATTTCAATTTTTCCTTCTCCTAAAGAACCTCCCCCCATCTATAACAACATTTTAGTGCCTAAAAGAGTTGCTACCAATCCCTTTGAGACTCTCCCATGCTCTAAGGATGAAGACTTTAAGAGTGATCTTGACAATTCTCCTAAAATGTGCCCTTCCTATTTAGCTATCCTAGAGGAAGAGAACGATATCATAAACACCTTTCTTAATGTTACTTCACCTTCCCTACATGATGCCTCTCTAAGTGAAAAGGTATTGATGGACATTGAATTATTTTCTCCTAAAGTTGGTCCTTCCAATGGGGGCATGTTAGTGCAACATAAGGTTATGAACACTTCTTTCAAAGATCTCCTTCCTAAGCATGAATCTTTGGAGAAGTCTGTTCATGTTCCTCCTAAAAAACAATCCCTTCATGAGGACCCTTTTGTGAAAGAAGATGACATTATCCCTACATTTCCTAGTGATGGCATTTCCTTTTCCAACAAAATTCCCACTAGAGATGATGAATTAATGATAAATGCTTACCCTTCTCCTAAAGTTTGTCTTACCCATAAGCATCCCTTAGAGAAAGAAGATGAAATAATAAGCGATTTCCTTAATTCTCTCTCCCCTAAAGATCATATTGAACATATTTTGAGGAAAGAGGATGAGTTTAACACATCTATTGATGCTCTCCCTCCTAAGGATGAGGAATTAATAAACAATGTTATCTCCTCTCCCGAAATTGACAATACTTCAAACATTCCTTTCAACAACCTCACTATTTGGGATGAACCATTAGAAGAAGGTGTAGATTATTCTCTACCCCATGAGAGAACCCTAGCCAAAGGGGATGAAATCAAGATTGAAAACTCCCTTGATAGTTTCTCACCTTCCTTGAATCTCAATTATTCTCCCTCTAAAAATAAAGCATCTCCCTCTCCTCAACTTGGTTCTACTCATAAGGAAACCATAGTTCAAAGCAAGATGGTTAACATCTCTTTCAAAGATCTCCCTCTCAAGAGTGAGACTTTAGAGAGTAATGTAGATCCTTCTCCTAGAGAGTTTATTCCCCATGTAGATCCTTTGATGATAGAGGAGGATATGACCTTTCCTAGTATTACTCTTCCTACTAGAACATCAATGCCTACCCCTTGTCTCTCTCCTAAAATTGATTTAATCCGTGATGAGATTTTAGTGCAAGAGAAGACTATCAACAATTCTTCCAACACTTTTGTTCATTCCTCTAAACCATCCTCAATTAATTTGATACATGTGAATGAAACACCTAACAAACCTCTCTTCACTGTCCAAGGTGCTTGTCCTTCTCAAAATTCTCAACCTTTAAATAAGCCTATCTTAGTGGTTCAAGGTTGTTATGCTAATGATTCTTTTTGCACTCCTAAGAAACCTATTATTACTGTGCAAGGAGGTTATTATACTAAGAGCCCTCATGAGTATGCTAAGCAACTGACTAGAGAGAGTTATAATGCGGTTGCTCATACCTATAACACAAGAAACAATAGGCAACCTAATCCTCCTCTAGTTATCCCAACTTCACTTCCTCCTTCCCAACCTATTATTCCTCAAGCTCCTCGTATTTCACAAGTTCTTGGTAAGGAATATGATCTTATAGAACAACTTAAAGCTACCCCTGCTAAGATATCCCTTTGGGATTTGATCCAAACTTCTTCCGCTCATCATGGAATGTTACAAGATGCCTTGAAAGATTTGAATGTTCCTCCACCTAATACATCTAGTAATATAGTGTCTTTGGTTAACTCTGTGATGAATCCTAAAGCTCAAATTGTGTTTACTCAAGATGAGTTGCCTACTAGTGAAATTCAACATCAATATGATCCCTTGATGATTGTGGTTATCATAAATGACACTGCTATAAGACGAACACTGGTGGATAATGGTTCTGGCCTTAATGTGTCTAGCATTAATCTATTGCATAAGATGAATGTGGATACATCCCTTATTGAGCCAGACTCTCGTCCCATTCGAGGCTTTGATAATGTGGCTAAGTATTCATTAGGTATTATCACCTTACCCATCACAGTGGGACCTGTTACTTTGCCTACTCCTATCCATGTTATGTCGGGAAATCTAACATACAACTTGTTATTAGGGAGACCTTGGATTCACAGTATGCAAGCTGTCCCCTCTACATTGCATAGACAAGTTAAATTTATTTATAATAATAAGACATATACCTTGATAGGTGATACTAATTTTCAAGCTTGTTTGCAAACATCTACTTCCAAAGGGAGTTCTTCTAAGCCTTCCTCTTCTAGTGATGACTCATTAAACAAGATACCTATGGTTGAATCATCACCCTCTGATAATCAAAATTCTTTGGATGAGTCTGAAGTTCCTGAAGAAGATTCTTCTCAACTTGAATCTACACATGAAAAGGCTTTTGTTCCTGAGAAGGTTCTCGCAGAAGACAATTGGGGATCTCTTGATTTTAATCCCACCTTTGTAGGTGAGTATAGGGTTCCTCCTAGAGAGCTTAAAGTTAAAAAGAAGGAAGAAACTAGAGATCAATCAGTCTTACCTGAACCTATGAGCAATAATTTTGTGACCGCTTCTCAAACTTCTTCTCCTCACACCTCTAATTCTGAAGAATTTGATTCTTTGTCTTATGAAAAACCACCTTTTCTCTCTGAAATGGCTAATCGTTATGGTCGTGGTTTTCATATTTTGGCTAAGAGTGGCTATAGTGGAAATGGTTGTGGCGCAAATGAACAAGGAATTAAAGTTCCTTTAGAACATAACATGCATGAATATTCATTTGGACTTGGATATAATCTTTCTAAGCCCACCAAAGCATCTAAAAGACCATCTCTCAATGTGAATGCTATATTTAGTAGTGATGATGATCTCACTTCAACTAAATCATCTTCTACTTCTATCAACTCTCATTCCCCTCATAAGGAAATCTTGGCGATGAACAAATCTCTTTATGAATCCCCTCAAATTTCTAAATCCACTTATGAATCTTTATCTCCTATTCATCATAAAGTCCTTTCCTCTAGGGATAAGGCTCTAATAAATTACACTCATCCCTCTTCTAAGATTTCTTGTGACTTTTCTTCTTCAATTTTTATCACTTTATACATGTTTTTGATCTCACTTATAGTTGAGCATTTAGCATGTCATATTCAAATACCTCATTTAGTCTATCATGTCTTTAAATAACATTAATGGCTATTATGTTGCTCATCATTATGTGACATTGGTAGCTCATTTACTGGGGGCTCATTGTCATTCATGATGGTACAATTTCAAGTGCAATCATATTTTTGACGCAACATAATAGCCTAATTTTCTATGTTATCTCTTGTTCCTATGGGGACAAGAGTGATTTCATACATCTCTTCTTTTTATGGTTAAAATTTCCCTTTGGGGTAATAGTGTGGAAATATTGATCATCTTTTCTTTAGAATCCTCTTTTCCTAGATATGGGAGAAGATGTGTATTCTCTTTCTTATCCTACCCACTTCTTGTGAGGAGTATTTTACATACACTAATGTCTTGCTTGAATGAACTCATGTGAGTATGTAGTACATTTTGTTCATGTCTAAATCTCTCCCTGGAAGATTGTGTAAGTCCTTCTCATTGACCTTATCCTTGGGAGGCAATGATCTTTTCTTATTTTTATCTAAGGATCCACCTTTTCCTATTTCGTGGATGGTGTGAACTTTATTACTTGATGTTATTCCTTGTATGCATTTGTTGTTGTTTGTTCAAGGATTCTCTCTTACAAGAGGTGTAAGTCCTTGACTACAACCTATTTTGCACTTGGTAAAATACATCCATAATGAATTCACTCTCCCAATTGGGTTAAAAAGAGCGTCATCCTTCATTAAGAATCACTTTCACCTCACAAAAGAAGGAAGCATTGCATTCTTATTCTCTTCTTTGTCTTATTCTAGAAGATGTTATATTTGTCTAAAACAATTCCTCTCAGGGATAGGTGTCTTTTGTACAAAGATCTCTTCTCCTCTAAGGATCTCCTTTACGCATACTACAAGATATCCCTTTTCAACTATCTTATCCTTTCTTAAAGAGTGCAAAACTCTCTTGCTTGGATCTATGACATTGTTGCATTTTTGGGGTATCTTCTTTTGTGATGAAGGCAGGTATCCTTGTTCTACTTTGCTTATGACATAAACATTACACTTTTTGAGCAATGGGTCATTCTTGGAACCAGAGCACAGACTCTTAGAGCGAGATGTCACGCTTTTGTACTATACATATACAGGTTTTAGCATACTTGGGCATAGACTCCTATGAGGTGCTTCTAACCTCCCTTACACACACATGCACGAGGTTGAGTGGAACTAGCAGCATAAGGCTAGACTTTCTCACTCTCCTCCCTTACATGGATCACCTAGACAAACTCTAGGGGCTAGTTTTCCATGTACTTTTTCCCATGGATCACCTAGACAAGATCTAGGGGCGAGAAGTCCATGTTTTCTCTCTCACTATTCTTCTCATGGATCACAAATGTGTGTATTCATGCCTTTTTTTTCCTTCCTATTCTTCCCTTTGCATTTTGATTCCATTTACATCCTTCATCTTGTGTTAGAGAACTCTCAAATCCTCACACTCTTTGTTGCGTTGGAATTGAGATTTAGTCCTCTTTCTTACCAAATGATTCTCCATTAGTTTTTGATCTCATATCAAATCTTCTTGTGAGCATTTGTCATCAATATTCTTTAACAATTCGAAGTGGTAAACATGATACCTAGTTTCAACTCACTAAAATTAGCAAGCCGAAACAGGGGGGGGCATATAGCTACCCTCAAATTTTCATCACCTTCCTTAGTAAGCATTAGGTGATTTTGTGATCTAACGTGTGTTTTGTAGGGTGCGGTTCCTAACTATGTACTGCAGATACCGTTGGGGGCTTCGTTCGACAGACTTATGGATATATCCTTTTTCAAATAATGTTTACTTTTCTGTACTTTAGCTTGCATATGCACGTAGTGTTCATATGACCGCTAAAGTGGGGGCTCAATGTAGCGTCGTAAATTGTACGCACTTGCTAGGGTGGTAAAATTTCACACCTAGTTTAGCACCCGCCTTGGTGCATTTTTCATTTTGCATTGCATTTCCCCTTTAGCACTTAATTAATCAAATTAATTAGGTCTAAGGTCCTATTTCATCATCTTCCACATTATAAAGTTGGGCCCTTTCATTAAAGTGAGCCCCTTTCATTTTATTCTTCCAATACATCATTTAATCAAAAACCCTAATTAGGTCCTATTTTGAACTTGGGGGCTTGATTTCGGGGGTCAAAACATCTCGAAATCAACTGTAACTTTGGGATTCGCTCTAAAATCATCATATCCGACGGCCCTGAAAATTTGGTGAAAAGTTGTCGGGACCATGGCGCCCGGCGTGCACATGGTCCCGGACATTTTTCCCGAAATTTTAGGAGCGCGATCCAATCATAAAATAAAGCTTAACCCCAAGAAATTGGTGGGAGATTCAATCTCTAGGTCGGCCAAAAGTTGAAATTAAGACCTAGGGTTTCATATATAAGAGCTCTCTTTCTTCATTTGAAAGGATCCAGATTTTTGGTTTCAAGGACCTTCTAGGCAGTGAAAGAGCAGATCTTTGAAGACTTCAACAACATTCAACATCCATCCATCAAGCATTCATCAATCTCATTCATCCATTTAGGGCTTTGAAGACATTGAAGAGCAATAGGGGATTACCGACTGAAGATTGGCTTGTACCCCTCCCTTGGGGTTGGGTATGATTTCATGTTGTTTTCATGTCTTTGCATAAGCCTCATTATATCACTTGTATTCATGCTTTAGATCAATTTGCATATTGATTTAGAGCATTTACATTATCATTTACAAGCAATTAGGGTTTACTTTCTAGGTTGCTCTAGTTTGCTTACTTGCATTTTAGGATCTTGCACACACACAAGGTCTGCACACACATTACTTTTACAATACAACTTGGCTATTCGTGGAGGTGGAAATCACCAAAGCGGGGGTTTGACTAAGGCAAAACCCTATATAGCTGCCCAAAACACCTTTTTAGATATAAGTGCAGATTTCGGGATTTGGACGACGCCGCAAGTTACAGATCCAGAAGAAGCAGACAGAGACCGGATAACACACCAAATTTCTGGGCAAAAGACCAGGATAGGGGCGTGGGGTGCCCTGGTCCTGCCAGGACAGGGGCGCTGGGCGCCTTGGTCCCTGGGACAGGGGCGTTGGGCGCCCTGGTCCTTCTGTCAGACAGCAAGTTTCAGCATTTTTCGACAGCTTTTCAGGTTGCAAAATAGCAGTTTCAGGTGCAGAATCAGGACAGTGGCGCCCACGCCCCCGTCCCAAACATTTCCACTCATATTTTAACCCCAGGTACACATCTGTATTCTCCTTTTATCCTTGTGTTTACAACTTTTCATCACTTAATCTCAATCTTGCAATCTTGTTACTAGTTCATACTTGCACTCTAGGGCTAGTAGTTGAACTTGCATCATTTTATCTATCATTTGCAACAAAGGAATAGAAATCCTAATAGGTAGCTCGTGGCTCTCTCTTCTACAAAAAGAAGTAGCCAATTGTGTGATACCTCTAGGCTCTTTCGTATTCCACAAGTGTGTGATTGAAAGTGAGATTAGGGCATGTTTGCTTAGTGTCACTTTTTTCCCCCACACAAGGCAAAACCCTATATAGCCGCCCAAACACCTTTTTCAGATACAAGTGCAAGTTTCGGGACTCGGACGACGCCGCAGGTTGCAGATCTAGGAAAAGCAGGTCGAGACAGCACCCCACACCAAATTGCAGAGCAAAAGACCAGGACAGGGGCGTGGGGCGCCCTGGTCCTGCCAGGATAGGGGCACTGGGTGCCCTGGTCCCTGGGATAGAGGCGCTGGGCGCCCTGGTCCTCCTGACAGACAACATTTCAAACAGTTTTCCAGAGTGCAAAACAGCAGTTTCATGTGCAGTTCTGGGACAGAATCAGGATAGTGGCGCCCGCGCCCCCGTCCCGAACATTTTCAGTCAAATTTTGACTCCGGGTACGCATCTGCATTCTTGTCTTGTCCTTGTGTTTGTAGCTTTCCATTGTTTAAGTTCAATTCTGCAATCTTGTTATTAGTTCATACTTGCATTTTAGGGTTAGGAATTGAACTTGCATAATCTTACCTTTCAATTTCAACAAAGGAATAGAAATCCTAATAGGTAGCCCGTGGCTCTCTCTTTCACAAAAAGAAGTAGCCAATTGTGTGATACCTCTAGGCTCTTTCGTATTCCGTAATGTGTGTCAAAAGGTAGGATTAGGGCATGTTAACCTAGTCTCGCTTTTTTCCCCCCACACAACAGAGAAAGATGAAACTTGGGAGTTATACTTTGATGGCTCTAAGTGTCGTACGGGATCGGGGGCAGGTGTTGTTCTGATTTCTCCTACAAAGAAGTTCATTCCCTTATCCTATCGTCTCAATTTCCTATGTACCAATAACATTGCTGAGTATGAGGCTCTTATAGCAGGAATAAAGGCAGCCTTGACTTTGAATATAAAACACATACATATTTTTGGAGATTCTCAACTGATCATAAGACAAGTAACAGGACTGTATCAAGCAAAACAAGACAAATTATCACAATATAAAGACCTTGCTATTTCTTTGTTACAAAAATTCGATTCTTATACCATGGAACCTGTTCCTCGAAAATATAATCGACATGCGGACGCAATGGCATGTGTGGCTTCTCTTGTATCTTTAGAGGACCCCGTGGTTGATCTTAAATTCGTTATTCACAACCTATTTTCACCAGCTATTGTAGATGATCCTAGCTTGGTGACATGTTGTGACTTTATAGACTCAGATGAATGGTACTCGCATATCGTAAGATACTTTACCGATGGTACTTTTCCTGATTCCTCCAATAGGAACACCAGGGCTAGAGTTCGCAAGTTGTCTGCTAGATATATTATTCTTTCTAATGTTCTTTACAGAAGGGGTTATAACGGTCTTCTCCTTTGCTGTCTTAACAAATCGGAAATCCCTATTGCTCTTGAAGAGGCGCATTCAGGTGCCTATGGGGGGCATTTTGGAGGCAAATCCTTGGTTCAAATATTGCTTCGTATGGGATATTATTGGCAAACTATGCAGCAGGATTCTTTTTCATTTGTTAAAAAATGTCATCAATGTCAACAACACAATAATTTGATTCATGCTCCTGCCCAAGAACTCCATTCTCAGGTAGCCTCTTGGCCTTTCTCTACATGGGGGTTGGATTTCATCGGTAAAATCTCTCCTCCTTCATCTCAAGGACATACTTTCATTATAACTGCAACAGATTACTTTACAAAATGGGTAGAAGCTGTTCCTCTTCGCTCTACTACTGCTGAAGTGATTTGTCGATTTCTTCTAGAAAACATTATTTCTCGATTCGGGATACCTTCCACTATAATCTTAGATAATGGGACATCATTTAAAAACAAAGACGTGAAGAAATTCCTTGAGAAATATCATATCAAACATCGATTTTCTACACCATACTATCCTCAATCAAATGGTCAAGCCGAATCATCCAATAAAATAATTGAACAAATTCTTCGCAAAACCGTGAATAAGCATGGTAAGGATTGGAGTAATCAGCTAATCTATGCTCTTTGGGCCTACCGGACGAGTGTATGAATTGCTACAGGCACTACCCCTTATAATCTTGTTTATGGTGCTGATGCTATTATGCCTTTAGAATTAGAGATTCCATCACTTAGAGTTTCTCTCAAGGGTATAGTAGATGATGACTCTTATAGAGAACAAAGACTTCAACAACTTGAGATGATTGATGAATAGTGTATAAATGCTCTTTAGCATATTCAAGCGTATCACAAAACTCTACAACGAAGCTATAATGATAAGGTTATTCAACATTCCTTCTCAGTAGGTGACTTAGTTCTCTATGAGAATCAGCGCAATGTGAATGCCTTACCTGAAGAAAAGGGAAAATTTAGTCCCAATTGGCTTGGACCGTATATTGTTATTGAAGATTATGGATCAGGTGCTTACAAAATAGCGGATGTAGACGGTACGTCTCTTAAAGACCCTATAAACGCTATGCACTTGCGTAGATACCATGCTTAATTCCTCATTCCTTATCATTCATCTATTTCCTTTCTCACTTCTTCAAAATTGGATAATATGTTAGCATATCTTTGTTAGAGCAAATAGAATTAAATGATATTTTGTTTTGCTTCGTTCCTGACAAGCATGTTTCTTTACTTTATGGTTTGTCTTGAATTCATTTATGTAAATTGCAAAAGATTTACATTTTTTATTATGTTGGCATATTATACAATGTCTTTATGTGTTAAGTTGAATCATGTCATGTTGTGTTTAAATTCAAATTAAATCACATTAGTTATATGATTCTTAGGCTTAACACATATTTCTTCCCTATCATCAATGTAGTACTTGATCAAATATTTTAATTAAGTCACACATGTATCAATTTAATCATGGAGCATTGAGAAATCAATCACATGGAAATTAAATTCAGAACATACATGTGCATCTACCAAATGTGTTAGCATTAATCAAAGCAAAATATACATTGTTTTAGGCATTTAAGATAACACGTTTGAAGACAAAGAAGCATGTATATATATATATATATGTGTGTGTGTGTGGATCAATATACAAAGGTAGGTCACTATACATCCAAAATGTGACCTACCCTACATCATAAGATCATCTCCTATCCCTAGGGCTGGTGGCTGGAGAGTGACGACTAGATGCTCCCTCCTGATCCGGCCGTGCTGGTGGACCCATAGGTGTATAGCGTGATATAGATCGTGAGTGACTCCGAGAGGAACTCCTACGATCCCTATCCATAAGGATTGCGCGATACGAGGTAGCCTCGGCCTGAGCTGCTGCTAGATCATGCTGTGCTCGCTGAAGGTCCTCTGATAGTGCTCGCTCTCTCTCCCTCCATATTTCTACTTGTACTCGAAATGGGGAAAACAAATCATCATGTCGACCTGCGTTCCCTTGAGGTCTATAAGCAACCTGTGAGGAACTAGGGATCTGCGCCGTCATGGAGATATCTGTCACTGCTTGCTGGATCAAGGAACGCCACTCCTGCACATTAGCTTTAGCAGTAGAACAAATTTTGTGTTAGTACCATTTTATATCATCAAAACATTAATCAATCAATATACACCTACTATACCTGGATCTCCCTCACGCCAGTAAGGATCGTGATATGGTAGCATCTGTGATTGGGAACTACTAGGCTCCCCACGCTCGAACGATCTGTGCGCGATAGGTACAGGTCTCCGTATCACCTCGCGTTCCCCCTTTTGGGGAATAACAGGAGGATCTAAGGCTATGGTATCATCTCCCAAATGGTGAGGAGCTGCATCTGACTCCTCCTCATCATCTCTATCCTCCTCCTCCTCGTCATCCTCGTCCTCCTTGTCATCATCTCTATCTGTGTCATCCTCCTCTACTTCCTCCTCCTCCTCGGCACTAGGCTGATCTCCTATAGGTGGATCAGGACCTCCTGCCTCCTCATGACCCTCTCCCTCCTCTGGCTCCTCCGATCTGGATCCCTGATCCTCATCTCGGTCTCCATGCCTCCATGGACGTGGATGGCCTATTGGGTGATCTGGTGGAAAGATAGGCCCCGGGTATGTCCTCACAAACCAGGAAAGATACCTGCGCTGTGCTCCGGGATCTGCGACATAATCAGTGACCACATCCTGGTCAGACCCCTCTATATCTGTGATCTCGATATCGTCTATCGTTGGTCTCGCTACTGCTCTGGGTCTGGGAAGGACTCGTGAGTGTCGAGTGTAGATGGGTACATCGGCTGGAACACACTGCTCTAGCCCAAACTGCCTCCGTACTCGGTCAAAGTAGAATGGGACTATGATATGTGGATATCGTCCTCTCAGTAGGTGGTTCCTCTGTAAGCATGCTAGCTGTCTTTCCATCCCATCCCATCTGTGCATCTGCAGATATGGTCTCCATACAGTCATCTCAGCTGTCAACCTATCAACCATCACTCTCCAATACAGTAAATCCCCAAATCTCCACTCGCTGGTAAGTGGATAAGCAAATACCCTAGGTCGCTCGCTAGCCGCACTCATCGGATAGCCGACAGGCCTGGTGCATGTAAAGTGCTCAAATATCCACACCTGCAGAAGTGTGCATGTCATCAAGCTGCAACCCTGTCCAAAAACATACTCCTCGAGGTTGTGATAGAGATGTGCAAGCATACTCCGACCCCAGGCATATACTCTCCTATGTCTCTCCATAGCCCTGATGCACCATGTGAGACCCCCATGCATGTGCGTACCTCGCCCGTTAGGGCATACAACTAGTGCAATGATGACAATCATAAGACGTCTCATGAGGGGCACCTCTCCTATAGGATGTAAGAGCCAGCTGACCATGATGCGACCTCTCGTCTCACTCGGCATGACTCTCTCGATGCAGTACACCTGCTCCCTCTGATGATCCTTTGCTGACTGATCGGTCGCATATGTCACGGTAGCTCCTCTGATCGGTAGGTGAAGTATGCGGTACACATCCTCAAGTGTCACTGTCATCTCCCCTACTGGAAGCTGGAATGTGCATGTGTCAGGATCCCATCGCTCCATGAGTGCCATCAGCATCACAGGGTGGAATCGAATGGTCGGCATAAGAATCATAGACCACAAACCTACTATAGACAATGCGTCTCTCTCTGCCTGAGTCAGTCGGGGAATCTGATCTCGCAAACTGCGAAGAATCGGCCCCACCGTGTGCTCTCTCATGTACAGGAGACCCTGCATTACAAAAACATCAGTGTAATCAGTAATCAATTATCAAAATCATCTATGCCAAATACACAAACTGACGAGCATCGAAAGTTGACCCCTGCCATGTCCTTAGGAATGTGACAATATTTAGGGGATGGATTAGGTTAATTAGGAAAGGTTTAGAAGAATCTAGAAGGGGTTTAGGCATGCAAGTGGATTTTGTAGGAAAATGCAAGTGGGAGGAATTTTGGTATTTTCAATTAAAATAAAATCATTTATTTCAATTAAATGGTGTAATTTGCATTTGGATAAATATTCAAATAAATATTAATTTATTTAAATGAGAAAAAGGAAGATAAAGCATTAAAATGCTTGAAGACTTTGAGGGAAACCATTAAAGGCTTGAAGACTTTAAGGAAAACCATTAAAGTCTTAAGAAGACTTTAAGGGAAGCCATTAAGTTTGAAGACTTTAAAGCCATCAAGTTTGAAGACTTTAAGGGAAACCATTAAAGGCTTAAGAAGACTATAGAAGGAAGCCATCAAGTTTGAAGACTTTAAAGCCATCAAGTTTGAAGACTTTAAGGGAAACCATTAAAGGTTTCAAGTGGGTGAGGATAAATAGGATTTTAAATAAATAATTTATTTAAAATAGTTGTGCAACTTGCTTTTGTAGGAAAATACAAGTGGGTGGAGGATAAAGGTGATTTAAATAAATGTTAATTTATTTAAATGTGAGAGGTGGGATTTTGGGGGATTTAAATAAATATTAATTTATTTAAATGTGAGAGAATATTTAATTAAATAAATATGATTTATTTATTTAATTAATGGTTTGAATTTGGTTAAGTGAATTAAATCAAATAAATTGAATAATTTATTTAATTAATAGGAGAAGAGGGTTAAGATGAATTAATTAAATATTAATTTAATTAATTATTAATTGATGGTTAAATAATCAAATAAATACTAAGTATTCATTTAATTAAGTGGACAGATTTATGTGACTACACATAGTAAATCAACTCATCAACTATTGTGTACTTGTCATCTTCCACCAACTCATCCAAAACATTAGAAGTAAATGAATCTTTGGGAAATTATGAAATTATGGAAATCTTTCAATCAACATAATAATGGACAAGAAACATAGGGTGGACTTCCTACAAAGAGCATCAACCACTACATTTTTTTCCTTTCATATACTCAATTTCAAAAGCATATGCTTGCAATTTACTTGCCCACTTTTGTTGGCAGTCATTGAAGTCTTTTTGATTTAAGAAGAGCTTGAGACTATTGTGATTAGTATTCACCACAAAATTTCCACACATAAGGTACTATCTAAACTTGTGAAGAGCATGCTTAATTGCCAACGTTTCCTTGTCATAGATTGAATGCCCCTTCTCTATATTGCTCAAGTTTGTGCTCTCAAATGTTATTGGATGTAACTTTTGAGTTAGGACATCCCCTATAACTTCTCTTGATGCATCACACTAAAATACAAAAGGTAGAGAAAAATCAAGAATTGTAAGCACTGGGCATGAGCTTATTACCTCCTTAAACATGTCGAGTATTTTTTGTTCACCTTCTGACAATGCAAATGATCCTTTCTTGGTAGAATTAATCAATGGGGTTGCAAGCTTGGTAAATCCTTTTATAGACCTTCTATAGTAACTTCATATTCCAAAACAACCCTTAAGCTATCTTAGATTGGTTGGTGGAGGCCAATCTAGGATTTCTTGAATTTCTTGAATTTCTTGCTGATCTACATGGACTCCCTTAGAGATGATGAGATATCCCAAGTATATAATTTCATTCAATCCAAAATCACATTTGGTTAATTTAGCATATAAGGATTGCTACCCCCTTCCATTGCACCATGCAAACACAACAAAATGAATCCTTCTAGTTCATGTTTCTCTTTAGATGCATAGAATAAATACTACCCCTTTCCACCAAACCATTCAAACACAACACAATGAATCCCAATGGTTCATGTTTTGTAAAAGAACTTGTAGCATCGTAAATTATACCCATACACAATTTTGTCCACACATAGGCCTCACTTATTCCTTCCAACCTCTTATACCCTAATACTATTTTGATTCTGCTCACATCCACCTAGATTCAATATCTTCTGCACATGAGTGGGACCCTGTTCAAATATAAGTCTTGATTAGCAGGACCAGGATGTCTTGGGTGCCATGGTCCTCCCAAAAGGGGCCCAAATTTAGATGCCATAACGATCACATCTCAGAGACGGGAAAACATTCACGGTGTCATCTTGCCCTGAGCTTTCAAACATATTTTGTGCAGTATAAAGGCAAGCCTAACCCCCTCAATATGATAGATCTCTATTATCTCTCAAATTGGAATTCAATTGTAATTTTACAAATTTAAGTGAGCAAGCAATCAAGCATCATCAAGGCAATGAAGGGGAAGACAAAGTTTGGATTTTAAGAATCATGATAACATCTATGATCAAGAATTTATGAGGACATCCTACATGAAATTATCAACCTTGGCATGAGGACTTCAATGCATGATTCATCAAGTTATCAAGTTCCAATTTGAGCATTTCAAGTTTAGATCTAGCCTTATCTTCGAAAGATAAGCTTTTACTTTAGCATTTCCATTACATTTCAAATTCAATTCAAGGGTTAATTCCAAACCCGAGGTTTGACCTAAGGCAAACCCCCATCAACAACACCATTTCTCTGCTTTTTGTGTGTAGGTGACATATCTAGGGGCCACAGATAGGGATTCTGACATAGGAGTTGATTATGATTAGATCTAAATTTTATAGAGGTGAAAATCAAAGGACCAGAACGAAGACCACCACAATCCCAAGAATTTTTGATGTGCTTCTGGGAACAGATTTTGTGCGACATCCTAACTTTGAAAGATTCTAGTATTTTTGCATTTGACATCAGGGACTAGGATGCAAATTGCCACATGGTACTGCATTTTCGGGCCAAACTTGCTATCGCAGGTGCTCTTCTGTTTGTAGCTTTCTTTTTTTGCAGTTTCATGTCAATTCTTCATCATTAACCCTAGATCTTGCATTCAAATACATTTAAATCAATTTCAAATAGACAAAGGAAAAATAACTTGATATGGATTCAATCATCATGCAACAGATCAATTGAGTTCTCCCTTCCTTCAATGTCTTTTATGGAAAGTTAGTTTATTTCATAGTTTACAAGACTTAACTTGTGAAACCCTAATTTCCCGCACATTACATTTTGGTGAACATGACATGTCTCATTCTTATTTCTAATTTGTATACATTTAACCAAACCATATTTGTACTCACATATCATTTATGCAATTAATTTACGTAAATTTAGAGGTTCAGTTCACATAAACCCTAATGTATTTTGACAAAATTGACTTGTGGGTTGCATAATTTCTTTTATATGCCTAGATCCGATTGTTATGGCATGTTATTTTCAGATTTAGAAGCATTTTTTTAACACCTCTAATTTCTTTAGAGTATCTAATTGGTTAATCAATCATTTTACAAAGAAATTGCATTGTTTAACCAAACATATAGCTTGCATTATCAATTTGAATATTGTGATTTCAAATCTTTGCATTCAATATCTCCTTTTTTTGCACGAGTATTGTTACCCTTTCACCTACATTCAACATCTCGGTAAGAAGAAGTTATGGACTTGTGGCTTCCTAAAGTTTAAATACTAAGGGGTGTGAACCTACGTTGAATAACTTATTTCATGGGAATTTGGGTGAATCCTCAATCCCTACACAAGACATACCTAGCATTATGGAGAACAATTACCTTCACACTTGTGATGATGAGGATGAATCACTAACTAGGGTTAGTTGTAATCAATTAGGTAATCTTGACAATGAGTTGGACAAACTTCAATAATGGACGAGTCAAGAACACCCAAATAGTGAGGCAATCCCCTTGATTAAAGGGTTGAAGAGAATGGTGTAAAGTGATGAGATAGGCGTGGAAGTGTTATGTGGCATTGCTCATATTATTGATACCAATATTATGCTTATAAAACGTTAAACTGAAGCTCTTGGTTACTCTAATTCTACAAATTAAGTTGAGAATTCCATTCCTATGCCTACATCCTTGCCTAATGTGTCTACATGTACATCTTCTATCATGACTAGTTTGACACAAAATGTTAATCCTACACATGTTAGTCATGGGGGAAATCCTATTAATCAATACTCTTACATACCTCATTATGTTAGCCTTCCATTTGTTTCTCAACCATCTCCTTTATCAACATACCATAATGTTCCACATCCTTATTCTCAACCTCCACCTACCTATCACAACATTACACCTCCATCACAATCCAACATGTCCAACTGCAACTCATCCACTGAAGCCACTATCAATAACATATCTCAAAGTGTCTCATCCTTACAACAACATTTGGATTCTATAACCGAATCTGAGTTCAATGTTCCCACATACTATGTAGTTAGCCCACTATCCAATGATTTCATTTGTGCAGTTGCTTCTAAAAATGTGGAAATTCACCAATTGGAGTTATATAATGGAAAGGTGACCCCTTGAATCATGTGAAAATATTCCAAACCTTGTGTAGTGATTTATCTAATGATCATAAACTCATGGCAAAAATATTTTCTCACACTTTTAGAGATAAAACTTTTCAATGGTATTGCTCTTTGCCTCCTTATCCTATCACTTATTTTTCACAATTGGCTAATGCATTCATTCAACAATTTTAAAATAACACTAGTCCTTAATTTACTTTGACTAATTTGATTCATTGTAAGAAAGGAGTTAAAGAAAAAGTGAATAATTTTATTGGCAGATATAAACATTTGCATTCACAAATTGCTTATCTTGTCACTGATGGTGATGTTCAAAGAATTTTTATTTCTAATTTACAGTAGGATATTAGAGATAAGCTTTTATTTTCTAAATTTACATCTTTCACATAATTGTGTGTAGTGCTTAATAACTATCATCTTCAAGTGAGCCAATTTTAATCCTCTTCTTCAATGGCTTCCGTTGATAAGAATGAGAACACTCAATAGTCGTTCAACAAGTTTCAAAAATAAAATAAAGGCTTCATCAAAATCATTGGTAATTCTTCCAACCATATCAACACACAAGTGAAAACCACAACACTAGGTGTGGCCCCTTTATCCAAATACTTTAGAAAATAATTAACTCCTCTATCTGAATCTTTATATAGTATAATGCTTAGATTGATGAATGCTATGTTGCAAGTTGTGCGCCCTTGGTCTCCTTATGTTGTGCAACGTAGTGCTTGGGTTTAATACATGGCTTAACTGCCTCCAGTGGATTCTATAAGTCTAGTGGTTGTATGGGGCATTGACAAGTCGATCTTTTGGTGCAACGACAACCACACTTGTAACAAGTGGTATCAGAGCTTGGTCACAGGTTCAAACCCCTCGCTTGCGTTGGGGGGGTATTGTTGCAAGGTGTGTGCCATTTGTCTCCTTGTGCAGTGTAGTGTAGCGCTCGGGTTTGTGACATGGATTAACCGCCTGCCTCTTGTAGATTCTATAAGTCTAGTGGTTGTATCGGGCATTAACAAGTCGATCTTTTAGTGCAACGACAACCACACTTGTAACATGATAATGTGCTGCAACTTCCTCCCATCAAACCTATAACAACCTCTAAGCCTCTACCACCTTCTTTTGACCATAAATTATTTTGTCAATACCATCGTCAAGAAGGTCATGATACAAATAAATTTTACAAATTGAGAAATAAGATTCAAGATCTTATTGATTCCAATATTATATCTATGACAGGTGCAAATGATAAAGGAAACAAGTCCATAATTAAAATTTGCAAATCTTCACCGATCCTTTGCCTTCTCATTCTACTAATGTGGTTGAATCTAAAAAACTTAGCTTTACTTCTAATGATTTAGGCATGTAATCTAACAATGTTGTGAACCTTATTGAAAAATCCAAACCTAAACCTAAACTTTGCATCACCTTTGACTCTAGGGAGACTTTTAAGGCACTTGATGGACCATTATACATTATTGCAAAGATTAAAGGAAAGCTCTCACGTGGAGTGCTCATTGATCTAGTATGTATGATGAATGCTATTATTGAAGAACATCTCTTTACTCAACAATTTCATCAAGAAACATATGACCATTTTGATGTTATGATCAAGGTGCATGATGGTTCTCTTATCCTACTATTGGTTCTAGCACTCTTCTGGTTGAAGTTTGTACTAAGTTCTTAGATGTCACATTTGCTATCATCCCTACCTTTGATCAAATTCATGTGAAGTTGAGGGATCCTTGGTTCTCTTCCATGCAAGCTATCCCTTCTACCATCCATAAGTAATTTAAATTCCCTCACAATGGACAAATTATCACGATCAATCATAGCCTTTACCAACCCACATCAAGACGTGGAAATTTCACACTTGATTACTTTTGGCCTCAACAACCTAAACCTTTGAAACCTAAAGCATATATTCTTTTCCTATCTTATAAAAAATGGAAACATGAGATGATATCAGCCTTGAGTATACCTAAATACCATTCACCTATGGATATTCCTCCTCTTCATCCTGAACAAACATTTCTTCCTACTCCTTCTATTCCTCCCCTATATGCTATGGTTCCAATCCCTACATCATATTTAAAGGAAAGAGCCCAACATATTGTATCTCTCAACCTGGTGAGGCTTCTTCTGTTCCCCCCCTACAAGGGAAGAAAACAAGCCTATGTTGATTGATCTCTAATTTTTACAAGTTTCGAGTCAAACTAAGAGAAATCATTGTGTGAGAGAACGACAACATAGACGATATGCCAAGGCTCACGAGCTTGACTCCCAAACCATTTCCTCCCCAAAGACACAAAATGTTGACTTGGTTCCATTTTTCCAACCTTTGCCTAACACGAGGGAGGAAGTTCAACTCAATCTACCATGTTAGAAATTAAAAATGTCTTGCAAAATGATAATTCATTTCTTTTACCTGTGAAAGATCCTATTATTTTTAATTTAGATGATGATATGGATGACGATTTTGTTCATGCTAATGATGTTGATCCTAATGGTTATGATGATATGTATGAGGTTATTGAGATTAATCATGAGATTTCTTCAAGATTTTCAAAAGCATTAATACTAGCTCCTAGAGATAAACAAAGTGACACATCATTAGAGCATGGTCCTTATTTGGAACTTGTGGTAGTTCCATCTATCGTTCTCGCTATTGATCCTCTTGCATCTTGTGCGCCATCTCTAAGTGATGTTAAGAAATATTAGGAGGTGGATGATTTGCTTAACTAGCTTCATATGTGCTATAGATTCTTATATGTGTTTGTTGGTACGTAATGTGCTTCCTTGTGATGTGCTACAAGTGATATGTCTTTATGTTATGTTAGGATCTCTTCGGATGACCCTTTTTTCTCTGTTGGCATAAGGTAATAAAGAGGCCGAATTTATAGTGACATTCCTCTATCTGTATCTCAATTCTTCTATATGTCGTATCAATGTTATGTTGCATAGGTGCTATTCTTCATAAATGTGTCTTTGTGTTGTCTACTTGGGGATGATGCAAAGAATTGAGATCTCTTTTTGGTCTCTACCATATTGACCCAAAATACTTTCATTTGTTCATCTTATGTGCACTTCTTCCATTGTGATCTTAGTTCCACTACCTTTAGGGGATGAGTTCAATTCAATGCAATCATTATTGATATACATGATTTATCAAAAGCGCATACTGACCCTAGTTAGTGGATCCATTATTTACTTTCTCATTATCTTTTGTGACCATTTAGCTTGATCTGTCCTTGCTTGAGGGCATATCATTGTGGCAACGTTCTTGTCTTTTAGATGCATGTATACTACCTTAAAGCAATTAATTTCAGTAAGGTGCACACAATCAATTTTAATGTGGGTCATACACTCGGCTCATTGTTACACTTTGTGCACACACCATGTCATGTTTGGTACACTCTACAATACCTATTTTATAGTTGATTCAATTCACTTATTCAAATTACTTTTCAAATTGAGCCTTTTTCTTTGTGATATTTTGTAGTGATTTTTGAATTCTTTCTCAACATGACTCCTAGTATGCACAAGCATTACTAGGCTAGCATAATCATGGTTTATTTTCTCTTCATGTGTTGCTCTTTTTATCTTGATATTAGATTGATAAGATCCTAAATACTTAGGGGCTTGGTGTGTCTTGCCTCTTTAATGTCTTGATGAATTTTTTTCAATGCGACTTTGTAATTTATTGAGAGTTTGAACATATGCTCACACGCTCACTAAAGTGGGGGCTAGATCTAACATCGTAAATTGTATCCATACACAATTTTGTTTGCACCTAAGTCTTAATTTTGTGTTCCAACCTCCTATGCCCTAATGCTATTTTGATTCTGCTCACACCCACCTAGATTTAGCATCTTCTACACTTGAGTGAGACTCTATTCAAATCCAAGTCTTGATTGGTAGGAATAGGATGCCTTGGGCATCATGGCCCTCCCAAAAGGGGCCCAAATTTGGACCCCACAATTGTCACATCTTGGAGGCGGAAAAAATTCTTAGTGTCGACCTGCCCTAAAATTTCAAACATATTTTGTGTAGTTGGGTATAAAAGAAAGCCTAACCCCCTCATTTTAGGAGCTCTCTATTATCTCTCTAGTTGGAATTCAATTGCACTTTTGCAAATTAAAGTGAGCAAGCGATCAAAAATCATCAAGACAGTGAAGAAGAGGTCAAATTTCAAATTTCAAGCATTCAGAATGGCATCCATGATCAAAAATTTGACATTATCAACCTTGGCATGAAGAATTAAATGCAAGATTCATCAAGGTATCGAGTTCCAATTCAAGAGTTTCAAATTTAGATCTAGCCTTATCCTCAAAAAGATAAACTTTTAATTCAACATTCACATTACATTTTAGTGTCAATTCAAGGGTTATTTTCAAATCCGAGGTTTGAACTAAGGAAAACCCCCATCAACAATACTATTTATCTATTTTATGTGTGTAGGCAATAGATCCAGGGTCACAAATGGAGATTATGGCAGAGGAGACGACGACGATCAAATTTGACTTTTGTAGAGGCAAAAATCAAAGGACTAGAATGAAAACTGCTACAATCTTGAGAATTTTTGACGAGCTTCTGGGAACAAATTCTATGTGATATCTTGATTATAAAGGATTCTATTTTGTCCATAATTGACATCAGGGACTAGGACGCAAGTTGCCACACGATCCTGCATTTTTGGGCCAAACTTGCTGTCACAATTGCTCTTCTTTTTCTTCTGATCAGAATTAGCTTCTTGTTTACATTTCATGTTTGTAGCTTGTTGTTTCATGTCAATTCTTCATCATTAACCCTAGATATTGCATTCAAACAAATTTAAATAAATTTCAACCAAACAAAAGAAAAGGAACTTGATCTGCGTTCAATCTTCATGCATTGGATCAATTTAGTTCTCCCTTCCTTCAATATCTTGTGTGGAAAGTTAGGTCATTTCCTAGTTTACAAGGTTTGACTTGTGAAACCCTAATTTTCCATATATTACAAAACCAAAACTTCAAAAAACCTTAAATGAAAACACTAATAGAAATAGGATAATCTTGTTTTTTCTCTTCAATTTGTGTAAACACTAATCATAATTATAACAATTTTTTATTCTTGAAATAAAATTTAATTGGAGAAAAAAAGAGTTATAGAATCAATCAACCAAATCTATTCACTTCTCTAATAATGAATGTGATGGCAATCTCTTTATCTCAAATAGTTCATCTGTACCTTACTATTGACATAACCATTGCACCCACTTTGGTGCAAGTGCTAGTAAGACATATACATGTTGTAAAACATTGGAAGACATAAAGAACACCCAATAGATGTGGGCATTATCTCAATAAAGTTTTCAAGATAGCTTACAATTGCTATTTCAATATATTCACAATGGACAATACTTGGAAGACATGGAGCCCTTATTGTGGAAGGCATGCAAAGTATTTAGTGATATGACAATAGAAGTCCACTAGATTGCTTATCCATTGATCAACCTGTACTATGTAATATTCTGAGCTACTTTATGATAGTCTATTTGGTTGCTAAGTTGTCTTCTACTCAATTAAACACTTATATATTGCTAGTCAATCCTAATCTTTATTTGGGTCAATACTCTACACATTCGATGTCAAAAGACATAAATAAAACATATGCAATTTTATTTTTTACATTATAATGATAAACGTTGTCATATTAATGATTTTGTATATGTTAGACTAAGTACCAACTATCTCAATTTAAAGCACATAAGGAAAAAAGAAAATTGTATTTTCAAATAAATTTATCATAAGCAATTCTAGGTGAATCATATATCATATCATTCAATTACTTTAGTGGCCAAGGAATTGTGGTGTATTTTCATTGTATTTTGTGTGATATCACATGTTAGATTAGAGCAGTTGAATGGACTATTGGTATTATGGATGTGTTGCATTAGTTTTGTCATTGATGTCAACACTTATCCTTCTGGAGATCTTTGGGTATGTTGAACAGGCACATTATGCTCACTGGTAAGTTCAGTGACTAATGATGACATATTGGTTATTGAAGTTTTTGTTGATGATATCATTTTTGGAGGAGAAGATGGATTGTGTAAAGACTTTGCTAATAAGATGCAGGAAGAATTTGAAATGTCTATGATTGGGGAGATAAAATTCTTTTTAGGATTGCAGATTTCACAGATTGATAAAGGTATATTCATATGTCCAACAAAATACTTGAAGGAACTACTAAAGAAATTTGGTATGGAAAACTCTAAACTGGTAAGTACTTCTATGACTACAACTGATAAATTTACATTGAAGGATGATTCAACTCCTGTTAATCTGACAAGATACAAATCTATGATTGGAGGTTGACTGTATTTGACACAAACAAGACCTGATATAATAAATGCAATATGTATTGTTTCAAGATTTCATAGTAATCCTAAAGAAAATCATGAATTAATAGTGAAAAGGATTTTCTGGTATCTATGAGGCACAACAAATCTTGGTTTATGGTATCCTAAAGATGAAAATTTTGATTTATGTGCATACACCGATGCAAATTGGGCAGGAGATGTAGATGACAAAAAGAGAACCACTGGTGGAGCATTCTTTCTTGGTAGCAGATTGATTTTATGGTTGAGCAACAAACAAAGTTGTACATCATTAGCAACATCAAAATCAAAATATGTTCTAGCAGCAACTAATTGTACTCAAGTATTATGGATTAAGCAAATGTTGAAGGACATAAAGGTAAAATGCAAAGAACCTATAATAATTTATTGTCATAATTCAGCAGCAAATGATATATCAAAGAATCCGATATTTCACTCTAAGACTAAACATGTTTCTATCAAATATAATTTTCTGAAAGAGAATGTTGAAGTAAAAGAAGTGAGATTGGTTTATGTGAATACTAAAAAGCAGATTGCAGATATCTTTACTAAGCCTTTTCCTAAGGAAACTTTTGAATATCTCAGAGAGTAGCTTGGGGTAATACTCTCACTGGTAGAGACTTAGACAGTTGGAGAATGGCATCAAACTGGCAGAAATTAACAGAGAAACCTTTTTCCAGCTTTGATGGAGGAGAGCTACTTCTCAGGGGGAGTAGTTGGTTATAACAATTGGTTATTGTAATTGGTTATATGAGTTGGTTGTATGTTCTGGTAATTGTATTTCTTTGGCATTTTATGTCAAAGGGGGAGATATAACTATGGAAAAAATTTGTATTTAGGAAACATTATCTTAGGGGCAGAGATATATACTCTCTGCATTTGTACTTTGATTTCTGGTATTGATCTAATTTGGAGATTGTTGGCTTTTGGTTTTTGGCATTCTGTTTTTGGCACTTAGATTGTTTTCCATCTTGTGTTGCCATCAATGCCAAAGGGGGAGATTGTTGGTATTATGGATGTACTGTATTAGTTTTGTCATTGATGTCAACGCTTATCCTTCTGGAGATCTTTGGTTATGTTGAATAGGTGCATTATATTCATCAGCAAACTCAGTGACTTATGCACAGTCACCGGTATATTGTTCACTGACAGGTTATATTGTTCACTGACACTGAGGATGACTTGTTATCATCTGGAGATCACTTGGTTATGTCTAAGACATGGTTTGGATACTTAGTTTTGGTGTTTTGGTTATTGGTCTAATCGGGTTGACATATTTGTTGTTACCGGAAAATTGGTCTAGGTTATGGACCGGTATGCATTGTCTATTCCAGATCAGCACGACATGTTATGGAGATGATTTATTGATTGGATATTGTTGTAAATGTATTGAGCCGACATGATGCATCACATCTTGACTTATTTGTAATTGATTTAATTGTAATATTCTTAATGAGCCGACCTACACATTTGGTCTTAGGTTTTTGTATATATGTAAGATCTCATTCATGAGATAACATGATGAGGTAATGTAACGGTACATGGTATATGGTATTATAGCATGGTATGTGCAAATATTGAAGATCATATGAGAAGACCATAGAGAAGGTTCAAGGAAGGTTTGAAGGTGATTATCCGAGCTTAACCGGTATTGAATCCAACATTGGAGATGCTACTTTGAGCAGTACATTGTCATTGGATTTAACCATCCAATTGTAGTAAGCGTGACTCCTATTTTGTGATTGATGAGTGAGCTCTAGGCAGTTGGCCTTTCTGCATGTGCAGACCCCATTTGTATACACATACTATCTGCAGTAGTATCATCTGATTATGGGTAAGGTTTCCCACTGTGGTTTTTCCCCTTACAGGTTTTCCACGTACAAATCTCTGTGTTATGTGTTGTGGATGTTGTTTCTCTTTCTGTTTCATGCATTAAGTTTCACCAGTATTGATATTATCTGTTAATCTGTTAACTGGCATTAAGATTGGTTTACCGGTATAATGTATCAATTTTGATTAAGTTGTATTTGGGTTGAAATCCATAGTCAAGTGATTCACCCCCCCCTCTTAGTTGCCTCTCAGGTCCTAACACAGACAACATACAAAACTCTTGGATTCATAGGTCTTGCTTTTTGCTTAGACTATCAAACAATGGTTGAATATGTTAAGGATGAAGGCAAGTATTTCATGCCAACATTTTCATCTCTCCTCTTATACCCATATATTAATTTTGGGCTACTTTATTATAGAAGGAAGTGATAAATATTGTATAAATTGTATCTATTTTGAGGTTTGTTTCTTAAAGATTTATCACATCTATAACACATAATAAATTTCAAATCAATAAAAGTTGTGCCTCCCCAACATATCAAACAACATTTAAGTTTATATATATATGGATTTTCAATTCCTTCACTGTTCTAATTCTATATTACTTGTTGATGTAACAACATCTAGATGCACTGTTCAATGTTCTCAATTTTATACTAATAAAAACAATGTTCAAAACGTCAATGACTATGCAATCCAAAATTTCTATAGTGAATTATTCAAGGATTATTCTTACTGTTCTATCAAGACTTGTTATGCCCTGCATACCTAACCCCATTAGTTTCCTTGTCTTGAAAATATGGGTCCCTTCTTTTTCTTTCTGTAGCTTTGTTTGTTTTTTAAGTCCTACCCCGGAACCCCGAAACCTCGGAGTCTCGAGGAGTCCTTTTTTTGTTTTTGAAGTCCTACCCTGAAACCTCAGAACCCGGAAACCCCAGAGTCCCGAGGAGTCCTTTGTTTGTTTTTGAAGTCCTACCTTGAAACCCCAGAACCCTGGAGTCCCGAAGTAGGTGTTTGTTATGTTTGTCACTACCTCGGAACCCCGGATCCCTAGAGTCCCAAAGTCGTGCCTTGTCTTTTTTTGTTGAAGCCTCAGGTCTGCGAAACCCTGAAATCCTGCGTTCTTCATGTTTTGTTGTTAACAACTATGGAACCCTGGACCCTCGGAGTCTCGAAGTTGTGTTGTCTTGGAAACCTCAGAACCCTGGAGTCCCGAGGTTGTTTTGCTTGATTTGATTTTTTCACCCCAAAACCTCGAAACCTTGGAGTCCCGAGGTCTGTTGGTGTTTTGTTGGCTTTCACCCCAGAACCCTGAAGTCCCGAGGTGAGTTTTGTTTTGTTTTTGTTTGTCGCCTTAGAAGTCCAGAATCCCGAACTCCCGAGGTCTTGTTTAAGGCGATCGTACAAACGAAGTTTGGGGGGGGGGTATAAATAGGAGGAATAAACTTTTCTAGGTTCATTTGTGCACTCAAGTTTTTCAAAGCTTCCAGTTGCGACCTCCCAACTTCGCGCCTCTGCGTTGCTGAGCTTTCGCGTGTTTTCTCCCACTAGGTTGGTAGAATTTTTTTCTCTTTCCTTGTGTTTTCATGTTTAGATCTTTTAGTTTCTTTTAGTTTTTAGTTTAGATTTTCCTTTTAGATTTTTCTTGTTTTGCATGTTATTCCCGCGTGCCCTAGCTTTTCTTGTTCATCCTAGAACCTCGGACCCTCGGAGTTCCGGGCTGGGTAGTTTTCTTCACCTTAGAACCCCGAAACCCCAAAATTATGGATCATCTTAAAACCTACAGTTGAACTACCCCCAACCTCAGAACTCTGGAGTCTCGAGGTCCTTTCCTTTTTTGGCCATTGCTTTAACCTCAGAGCCCCAGAGCCCCAGAGTTACGAAGCATCTTCTTGGCGCCCTATTGAACTACCCCGGGACTCCGAAACCTCAAAGTCAGCCTTTCTTATTTACCCCGGAACCCCATAACCTCAGAGTTCTGAACTCCATTTGTTTTATCTACCACGGAACCCCAAAGTTTCAAACTTAGTTTTTCAAGCCCATGCTAACCTCAGAACCCCGGAGTTCCGAAGTCAGTTATCTTAAAAGGAAGTTATTCACCATGGTACCCCAGAGTCCTAAGGTGGATGATGTTATTGATATTTTTAAGTATGCAATGGATTAATTTGTGATTATTTCTTGTAGATCAAAGCATTTAGATGGACCCAACTTCCAACAAGAGAGGCAAGGAGTTGGATAAACTTCTTGTAACCAAGAAATATCAATATCAAGGGAAGGTCTATGTTTCGAAGTTGGATGACCAAATTAAATGGGTGATAGATACAGAGGTGGGGAACATCGAGTTGGAGGATATCAAGACACAATTAGACCGACCAAGGCTAGAGGCCCCGTTGAGGAGAATTAAGAGATCAGGTCTGGTGGAGGCAACCATTTTCCCGCAATCAGTCCAAGCCCCTGAAATCATTATGACTATTGCACAGTTCTACAATGTAGATACAAGAAAGTGCACAGATGATTAGGGTAGAACTATAATTTATTTATCAATGGATATGCTGGGATTTGTGTTTGGCATCCTTGCGAGGGATGAAGTACTCCTGAATACCGAAGAAGAATCCGTTAGAGTATGGAATAACAATATTGCTTCAAACAAGAGGCATATGAATGGGAAATCGTTGGAAGAGGAGTGGAAGACAGGGCTAAAAGCCACAAATGTTTTGAGGTATACTTCAAGGAGCCACAATGAGACTTGATCATCATGTTGAGCAGCAAGACAGATTGTCGGCACTTCCATCCCTGGATGTTCCATTTCATGACAACTATACTTATAGGGAAACAATACTTTGACTGGGCCCACATTCTCTCTGATAACATCCATAAGAAGATGAAGAAGGTGCATCAAACGAAGAAATTCTTCTTCACTTCCTATGTTATCTGGGTGGCTACCCGAGCAGGTAAATTCATGGGATTACCAATAGAGGACCAGCTAGGAGATGAGGAAGGGCAAAAAAAGGTGTGGGAGTATTACTCGCAACTCCCTCTAAACAATGCAAAGGCACATTTTAAAAGAATAAATGATGCCTTCCTTTTTCTTGTTATCATTAAACTCACATGTGATACAGGTTATAGGATAAGCTCAGAAGCAATGGCAATCATCAGAGAATGGGCGTGTTGGTTCATTCCGAACCAACGCTCTACATATATTAGGGTTAGTGGATTCACAGGGAATCCTATGCTGTTGCCGCTATACTGCATTGATCACATTATTTTGTTAGAATATATGTCAAGAAAATGCTCAACCTTCAATCCCTTTTCTCCTCAAAACACAAGGAGGGAATAAATTTCTTAGTTTCTATTGGTTATTTCTCTTGTTCAAAGATTCAAGTAGCAAAGACAACAAAGCAGGAGCTCCAAGATCTAAATCTTAAGGAATTTAATTATGCAAGGGAGTACCATGATCCCTACGACAAGCTAAAACAAACCATGCCAAAAGCATATGAGGGGCATAAGCCTTGATTGGAGGACTTTTGGGCAAACCTCCAAGACAATTTTGAGGTTAGAGAAAAGAATTATTGTAGGTTGTCTGTACCTCAGATTAGAAGTTTTGAAATAGAGACCAATATCCCCAAATAACTAAGGGATGATGATGAATTATTGGATTCTGTATATAAAGAGAAAGAATTTGACAAGAAAACTCTCTCTCCCATAAGGTGGTCGACATAGGAAGATACATATATAGACAAAATGACTCAAACTATTGTAGATGGAACTAGACAATGGCTAAGCTTGACGGTTAGGCCAAGCGCTTCGAAAGGGAAGCAAAAGGAATCCACTTCAGGTGTTCCCCAATCAAGGGTTATAAGGAATACACCCGTAAGACAAGGTCTAGCTCTCAAAAGAAAAAATCAATTGACCCAGATGAAGCTGCTAAACCTAAAGAGAGTACTGAGGAATTGTTGAAGAAAGTCAAGGAACAAATGAGGAAATTTGAACTTTTGAAAAACGCTGTAGATTTTGGAGTGAGAGAAGGGATGGGTGCTGTGCCACTGGCAGAGGTACTTCCTATGAGGATGACAATTGGACAAATTCCAGGAGAGGACACTCAGGAGGAATATGAGCAAGGAAAAACAAATGAAAGTGCACAACCTCATCCTCTTGATATGACAAGTGCACCCACTCAACCTCCGTCTATTGCCGCAACACAAGCTCCAATTTTGACACCAGCTGCTATTGCCCCTATGCCACCACCAACTGATACAACAATAATGCCTCCCAGGACACAGGTATTAAGACCTACCATGAAAATAGTAAGTGTCCATAACATCGAATCAAACTTTGACCAAGAGGAGGAACAACCTATGGAACAATAACCACTTGGAGGAGAGAAAGAATGAAATGAGGCTGAAGATTCGCAGGACGAAAGGTTAATCTTAACTCCACAAGTTCAAGAGGATTTGCTGAAAGTGATAGCTTCCGAGAAAGGTGTGGATGAAATGAATAAATATGGCAGGACATTTGCAGAAGAGGTGAGTCATAAGTTAGGAGAGTTACATAAGCAACAACAGTTGAATGTTGATACTACTTGTATACACATAAAAATGGCTACGAGCAATTAAATAAATATTTTATATTTATTCTTCTATTAAATAGTTAATTTGAAAAGATTAATTAATTTAATTCATTTCAAGTCTTTCTTAATTTAATTGAAATGTTTTATTAATTAATTCATTTATCCTTTTCTTCTAATCAATTAATTAAATATCTAATATTTAATTATTTTTTCTAATCAATTAATTAAATATCTGATATTTAATTATTCCTCTAATCAATCAATTAAATATCTAATATTTAATTATTCCTCTAATCAATCAATTAAATATCTAATATTTAATGGTTATTCTAATATCCTATAGTCTCAAACATTAAATAATTTCTTAAATTATTTAATTTCATTTCCAACTCACCTCCCATATCCACTTCATCTTTCCTTTGCCAACTCATCCATCACGTGGCTAAATTAATTCAACAAAATTAAAATAAATAAAACATTTATTAGCCACTTATCGTCAACTTCCACAATAAATGAAATATTGTGTGCGTACACATATTTCTTAACCTTCTTTTGTATTCTCTCCAACATCCCTACATCTTAGGAAGGACTTGAGTCCACTTGTCCTCTCATGCCTAAATCTTCTCCAACCATCCCTAGATTCCCTCAATCAGCAACCCAGTCAAGGTGAGATGAGTGACACTTGTCTTCTCCTTCCCCCTTTCTCTCAACCTTCTCCTTTTCTCACAACCATCCAAATTTACAGATCTGATCATGACCATTGATCTAGGCCACATCATCTTATCCTCTCAAAGTCTATAAATAAGGGAGTTTGAGTTGAGAAAGAGTTAGTCTTCAAGTGAGTTTTCAAGTTAACAATTTGAGTAAACTTATGCATCCGTGAGTTTTAATCTTGAAGAAATTTAGCAATTTAGCATAATCATTTAGCTTTAAATCATTTGCCTTGCATATCATACTATCAGTTAACTATTAGTTATCAGTCTATTCTTCATATGCCATCTTGGAAGCTACCAGTGCTTGTCTGAGAGCACATCATCTACAATCAGGAACAGTGGAGTTAGGACACAATGAGACTTAAATCATGAAGGTAAAAATAATATTTTTATTTCAATATTCATTTCATGTAGTTTCATTGGTTGAGTTTGGATTTCTTGTAGCATTTCCTTTGTATTTTGTGAAACTAACATGTTGCAGGTAGTATTCTGATGATGAAATTCAAGTCGACACATTTTGGCGCCCACCAGAGGGCTGGAGCCTCGCATATATCTTTCTAATATCCCGTCTTGTTCTCGTAAACACAAGTTTAATGCATTTGTAATCCATATTCACACCTATGTGAGTTCTGACATCGCTTTTATTTAATAGATTAGCGCTTTTGTCTTGTAGGTTAACGCATTTGACATTTAGGTTAGCGCTTTTGTCTTGCAGGTTAGCTCATTTGACATTTAGGTTAACGCTTTTGTCTACAAATCAACACATTTAATCCTCAGAGCAACACTTTTGTCTCACAGGTTAACTCACGTGTCATTTTGGTTAGCACTTTTGTCAGTGAATTCTCAGTTTTTAGTCCGCATAGTAGTGCTTTTGTGTCGCAAGTTCACGCTTTTATCCTCTAGGTTAGCGCCTTTGAGGTGAAAGACAACGCATTTGTTAGAATAACGCTTTTATTTGCAACTAACAAACTTTTTCTGCAGGTCCGTATGTCCAAGAACTAAAATTTTCAAACTACTGACATACCTATGTGCAAGATTGTTTTTAAGCAAATTTCATGCATTTCCCCATGTAGTTAATTAAGAGTTTTTATTTTGGAAAGTAACACATCATATCTTGCTCATTTAGTTTAATTAAGGGGATAAATTGACAACATGCAACTTGCATTTTGAGTGACTTCTTTAAAGTAGTTGCACATAGATTGTAGAGGGATAAAATAAACTTGTGTTTTCCATGCTTGATGAAGTAGTAGGTAAGTATGCTCAAACCGTCATACGGTGATCAGAAAACTAGACATACTTTGTTTTATGTGTAACCTTTAGAGGGCCTGCCTTCCTGAGCTGCCTTGAGGGGGCCAGTGAGAGGGGAACAACCCAAAGTGGAAATAGGCTAATACTGAGTCCTTTCGATCCACTCTAAATAAATTGTGTTTGTGACAAAATTCACAAGCAACATGTGCTGACAAGTTCATACCGACACTATGTTTCCCCATAAAACCTATTGAGCATAACCTCTATAGGCTATTTCCAAAAAGGTTTCCATAAGCATAAAACATTCAACAAACTATTGATTCAAACATCTTTAGTGCAAAAATCAACATCATTATCAGTTTCTCATCAGGATATATCAAATCCTCTATCACGAAAGTTGATCAATCTACCTTGTGTTCATTATCTTGGATATATCTTTCCTATTTTGAACCTAGGTTATATCAAAATCAGAATTGCACTCACATTGGAATCAAGCAAACTCGTAAACCATCATATGCTTATATGACCTTTATGTATCGCCTTAAGAAAAGAAAGCCTAGCTATAAAGCTACTTAGAAAAGGATAAGATTCTTGTATATCAATCGCAAGATCTTATTAAAACATAGGACATTCCTACACCATTTTCGTTACTATTTACGTGGTTGCGGGACAAAATTTGACGAGGAAATTTTGCAAGGATGAGCTTTTCAACAAAGAGACGCTTTATCACAACAAACAAACAACAGTGGTAAAATTAACAAAGCATACCTTCCTAAATAAATAATCACCTATTGAGTTTTTGATTAAGGAAAATCAGGTTTTAAGGGACCTGAAACCCACTTACATAATGAAAAGATAGGCAAGAAAGAAACAAGATAGAACAGAACATAGACAAAAAAGCTGCAAAAGACCAACAGAAAAAACAACAGCTAAGGAAAGGGACATCACAAAGCCAACGAGAGATTGGCATACAAAGACCCATATTACATATCAGATAAATTTTTTTATAAACTCTTCCGCGTCCTTAACCAGGATAATCATAGCCTTAGCGGCTTCTCTCAGGTCTTTGTTCTCCTGCTTTAGATGAATGTCTTTTACCTTTTTCTCCAAATCCCAGGTAGTTTGCCTAGTTCTTCATCTGGACATTTGGGGAGCAGAGATGGAGGTCGGCATATCATCAATGATCACCATTTCTTTTTTCTATTGGTTCCTCTCCAGACAGTCCACCAGGGCGTTCATATTATGAGACAAAACCCTGAAGACCTCAAGACTGTGATTCATAAAATTCTTCAATGCCTTCTCAGTTTTAGTGACCCGATTGATGATGATTTCATTATCAGCCTAGACCTTATCTTTGACAATTCTGATCACATCTTCCAGATGCTTCAAGTCTCCCTTAATCATATCTTTTTCCGCCCAATCCTTCATTTCAATTTCATCCTCTGTCTCACTGGTTTCCACCTCCGCATCCTTTTTCCCAAAATTGGTATCCTTAATCAAATCCTGAATCTTATACTCTAGATCTCTCTGTTTATTCTGAATACTGGTAATATTTTCAATTACCCATTTCTGGAAATTGAAAAATTCCAGAGTGCTATTTTTGGCAGCGTTCAAAATGGAGTTCGCCGTTTCCCTACCCTGCTCAGAGCTCACAAAATTAGGGTTAGTTTCCTCCATGGTATTCTGGGGAACATTCCTGCTATCTGAGACAATAGGGTTAGAATCAGGCTTTTCAACATAAACTTTTCTCTTCACCTCCTCTTCTTCTCCTACATCCCCTTTCTTTTCACTCTCCACTTCATAATCAACCTCCTTCCGCTGTTCCTCCTCCATACCAGCTTCCACATCCATGTGCTCTTTATCATCCTTAATGATAAAATTAACTTGAACCATGGACACAATCAAATAATAATTGCGCTCGGACATCCTTCTTACAATTGGCTTCTCTGATATATTTAGCGTCCTCCTCTAAATAAACCCCCTCATTAGCTAAAATGTCAGCAACTTTATTACCTTCCCTTAGAGTATGGGAAATGAAAACACTATCATAGTCATTTAATAATTTTTTTAGCACTTTCAATAATATTCCAAGAGGGAGAGCTAGTGCTTTTGATAGTTTGAATAATATTGAGGGAGTCCCCTTCCAGCCATATTTTTTTGAATTTAAAACCTTGAGCAAGCTAGAGGCATTTCAATATAGCTTGAGCTTCAGCAACATGATTGTTTTGAACTCCAAAGGGAGAGGCAATAGCAGCAATACAAACACCATGAGCATTTCTGATGACTCCTCCCCCTCCAGACTTCCCAGGATTGCCTTTGGCTGCCCCATCAAAATTCACCTTAACCCAATCATGACAGGGAAATCTCCAAACAACATTTTCTCTATTACTCTTAATGTCAAATTTGTAAACCTTGTGAGTCAAATTCCATTTGGTGAGGATACCTTTCTTATTGATGGGAATAATCATTATGTTATGTTGTTATATTATGTTTATGTTGTCGTCGGTAATAATGAGTTACAGCGGTCAGTTAGTTAGCCGACGGGTAGGTAGTTGGAGTCGCGACGGTTGTGTCGCACCCCTTCGGGTATTATATATTGTGTACCTTTTACCTTTTCTTCAAAAGGATCATGTTAGTCATGTCAGATGTAATGTTATAAGCACTTATTGTACATGGACTGTGGAATTAATACAGAGGCTGGTTATTTAATATATTTCCATTATGTTCTGTGCATTTACTTTCTACATTTAACCGTTTACCCGAGAAGGCAAACATTTGGCGCTGTTGCCTAGACGAACTCGGGAACGGAAGACACAGATGGCGCACAGACACAATGGGCCTACCCGTTGGTGAAGTAAACCCGGAGGCCGATGACGTGCGGACAAAACTTTACATAGGAGAAGACACGACAATGCGAGAATTTTCAATTTTGCTCTAGGTAGCCATTCAGACATACGTTTGACGAGAAGTGGTGGAGGCAGAAACCCCACCAAGTGCCGTGTGGACAGCGTTGGAGGTTAGCCCGACAGTAAACCGGTTGATGAACCACCTCCCCTGGTTGCTTGCACAGGCATCACTGGCACAACAAGCCCGCCTGGAGGAGAATGCCCAGGAAGAGCGATGACAACAAATCCTGCAACGCTACGAAGAGAACAGCCGACGGGAAACAGAACGAGATGGCGCCAGGCCAGGAGGAAATTGAACCTTGTAATAATCCCGACACACTGCTGATATAAATTGTGGCCGAAAGGAAAAATAAAAATAAAAATAATAAAAGTTTTTTTGTGTACATGGCGTGTATGGAAGTGACTTATGCCCAATAGACTAAATAAGGACAAAAATAAAAAGCTACAGAGTGACGAATGGGAAGTGGCACAAACTGCGTTGAATCTCAGACAGCAGATAGAACGAAGGCGTAGGCTAAGGCAGCTTGCCGAGGGACGATCGGCCGAGGGGTTGCCCGAAGGGAACCCAGGAGGTGTCACGGAGGTTGCGGAGGCAGAGATAGACGGAGAGAACTACACTGTCTACACTGTTGTAGGGCTGCCGGAAGGAGTCACAGATGGTGCCGAAGGAGAACTCTATAGTTCGCTAGAATACCACCGTAGGGTAAGAAGCTGCGAAGAGTTGGTGGAACAAACAAGGCGAAGTCTAAACCTAATCGATGCTACCAGAGACTTGCTAAAGAATTTGTCCATTTCAGAGGACAACCGGAGGGAGACAACGGAAGGTGACGGTATGACCGAAGGTGCCGAGGGAGCACAAGGGTACCGTACAGGAGGCAATTTGTTTGGTTCGGTGTCAGCAACTTTTTCTGGAGGACCCACGAGTGGAGGTTCAGTTGCAGGAGGCGGAGGATCGCCAGGTACAAACACACAAGGAATTAGAGGAGCGAGACCCAGCGGTGGGATGGCGAGTAAACAAAAATTGCCAAAGTTCACAGGGGAGGGCAAGGAAGACCCCTTACGGCACTGCCGTACATGTGAAACCATTTGGTCCGCCAACGGAGTAACAGACCAGGATGACTGGGTATAGCAGTTCCCAGCCACGTTACAAGGAGTTGCCATAGATTGGTACTCTGATGTGGACAAGCAAAAAGTGGCCACGTGGGCCAATCTTCAGAAAGAATTCACGGGGGAGTTTCGGTTGCTCCATGATAACAATGAAATTGTAACAGAGATATACAGTACCAAACAAGGTACCAGGGAGACAGTACGAGCATACAGTCGGAGGCTGAAAGAACTCTTGGGTAAAATGGAAAGCCAAACCGCAGATGGATTGAAGAAACGATGGTTCGTTGAAGGGTTGAAATCCTCCCTACGGAGGAAGATGAAAATTGTACCCCCGATGTCATATGACGACGCTTATAATAGGGCGATGGACCTGGAGAGCGAACACAAAACATCAAAGAAGAAAAGTAATAAATCCTCATCCGAGGATGATGACTCTTCACAGGAAAGCAGCAGCGACGGCGAGGCTGGAAAACGGGTGCAAGCGCTCTAGAAAGACATGGAGCGAATGAGAAAGGAATTCAAAATAATGAGAAGCACTGGTCGGAATGAAGGGGACATATGGTGCACTGAGTGCAAAGAGGAAGGGCACACAAAGGGTACTTGCCAAAAGAAGGCATTCTATGAGATTTGCCAAGTGATGGGACACTCCACCAAGGAGTGCCCATACAACATGAAAACCCAAGGTACGCAAATGAACTAGGTGTTGATCACAGAGCAGGCCACAACATCCGCACCAGCAGGTACCGGCCAACATACTAACACAATGACATCATCTGGAGGATACTGGGACAACAGACGCGGCGGCGGAAGGAATAGCAACAATAACAATAACGAAAGCCGTATCCAGTATGACGCCAAGGGCCGGCCAATTATCCAATGTAGGGCCTGTAATCAGTGGGGGCACTTTGCCTGTGATTGCATGAAGGAAGCCACCCCTCAGCACCTCTGCCGTTGGTGTGGGCCAGGCGACCATGAGGACGCAAATTGCCCGCAGGTAGGGGTTAATCTCCTCAACATTGAGAAGGCTGAGAAGACTGGTGAGAAAGAAGTACTGGCGATCACCCATGCCCAGACGAGAAAAGCCACTTATCCCGACCCCCGTATGGAGAAGGAGAGATTACGGGAGGCAAAGGCCAATATTGAACGTGAGATGACGACCGAACGACGGGACAACGAGGTGGCGAGTACATCATCCCGTACGGAAGCGGAAAATAACATCATTGGGCAAATCTTGCAGATAGAGGTGCCGATAAAGGTAAAAGACCTTCTAGACTCTATGCCACAATTGAGGACTGCCATCCTCACCAATATGCAAAGCACCGCAGCGTTGAGTGCACCACAGGTACGGGTTCTTGCCACCGCATCGTCGAGTGCACCACAGGTAGGGGTTCCTGCCACCGCTTCGAAGAGTACACCACAAGTGGAGGTTTCCGTCAGCCCTTCGACTAACCTGATGTTACTAGCCGTGAGCAGTGGTAGACACCCAGCTGTGGTAGAAATGGGTATCCGTGGGACCATTCTGAAGGACACCATTGTGGACGGTGGATCTGGGGTGAATGTACTACCAGAAGAAACATGGAAGCGGCTGGGGAAGCCCACCCTGTGGCCACCCACATTCAACCTGGTGGGAGCGGACCAACACGACATTAAGCCACTCGGCTTGTTGATGGCCCAACAAGTGACGATTGGTATGCAACCATTCTTGTTAGATTTCGTGGTTATTCCCTCGAAGAAGAAAGGCTATGACGCCATCCTGGGGAGAGCGTGGTTGATCAACGCGAGGGTAAACCACAACTGGAAGAAAAATACCCTTTCCATGGAGAAGGGAGGGCGGAAATATACCATTGACCTACACACCCAAGATGTCGGCGAAGAGCTCGCCTCTTCAGACTCGGACTCAGAGGACTCTAATAAAAGGGAAGAGGGTCCCGATGAAAGCAAGGGCAAGAATGCGATGGAGCCAAACAGTGAAGGGGTGCTCGAATTGGAGGGATGTTCTGAAGATGAGGTATGCTCATTTAATGGGCTCTTCCATTGGCAAATGGAGGATTACGAAATGTTCCAAAGCTATAGGCTCGAAGTGGAGGAACCAGAGCAACCAACAGAGGTGTACCTGCTAGAATACAGAGAATATTGGAAGGGAGACGTCCCAAACCCTTGCGACGTAAATAATCCGAAGAGTGTCGGCAACGATTGGAACCCTGTATGGAAGACCGCAGTCTTCAAAATCTTTATTATTCTTCTTCTTCTTATGTACGGGAAGGAGGTCGCGGTCCCTGTAGAATTTGTGGTTCCAGGTCTTCCGATGGCCATTGAAAATAGACTTGCCACTAACGGGCCCAAATTGAAACCCTACCACACGAAGTGCGCAGGGGACTCGAGAGGCCGGACGGACACCCGAGAGCCCGAAGGGGGACCCGAGAGGATGGAAGGGGACCTAAGAAGCCGGGTAAGCAACTCGAGAGGCATGGGACAAAAGAAGGAGACTTTTGGGCGAGAAAAACCGAGAAGGATGAAGGGCGATCCCAGAGACAGGGGACCCGAGCCGAAGACTCTCTAGAGAACTTAAAAATAAAAATAAAAAATAAAAATCGCACGGTCGTACGACAGCGACCGTACGGTCAAAAAAAGAAAAAAAAGAAGAAGGGGAAAATGGCCACCGTACGGTGGGACCAAGGTGACAAGGTGACACCACCGTGCGATGGACGGTACACCACCGTGCGGTGGAAGCACCGACGGTGACACCACCGTGCGGTGGAACCACCGACGGTGGAACCATCGTGCGGTGGGACCACCGTGCGATGGAACCATCGACGGTGGAACCATCGTCACCGAACACGGCCGAAGGCACATCACCGCGCAGCCAGGGAAAGGGATGCACCGCACGGACCGATCAATACACACAACCCACGAGCTATCGCAGGGAGTGAAGCAGACGGATGGGGTCGAGGGTTCTTATAGATTGATCCATCGCTTAGGGAGAGCGGGATTTCGCACAATTCCACATAGCCACGTAAGGGCAAAACGACCGCCACAGGTAGACCAAGCAGCCGCACGATTGGAGGTGCCAGTGCTGTTGTTGACCGTACAGGGAGGTTGTATGGCCGGGGTGCCATCGGGGACATTACAGTGCAAAAAAACAAAAAAACAAAAAAAAAAATGACGACGACTACTAAACCAGATTTAAAATAATTTGCTGGAGTTTGAAGCCAAGACACTGGAAATTTAGAGTGGAAAAGAAGGGTTTTTGGCATCTTAAAATATCACAGAAATGATGCGCGCCATGGACTTTCACGGGGTTCTGAAGGTTGTAAATTGGTGTTGGCGGCGGGGGCGCTGCCCCTCGACCCCGCCCTGTACTGCGACAGGGAGCGCACCTGGGGCGTTGCCCCAGGACCCTGCGAGGGGCGCTGCCCCTCGACCCCACTGGGGCGCTGCCCCAGACCCCGCGAGGGGCGCTGCCCCAGACCCCGCGAGGGGCGCTGCCCCTCGACCTCGCTGGGGGCATTGCCCCCAAACCCCCAGTTTATTTTGAGCTACAGAAGACCACGGGAAGTGTTGTGGTTTTCCGTATTGTGAGAAAGAAGCCTGCAGCTAAGCATTGGCGGGGAAGCCATAAGTCGTAGAGGGAGACGGATTTGGAGGTTGGGAATAAACAGAGTTTGACGGAAGGCATTGCAAGTCCGTGCAGTTGTATGACACCAGGGAGTTATTCAGTTCAGTTTTTAGTCTTTGGGGAGTGTGATGGAGGATTTGAGGTGTCTCCTAGCATTTGTGCCAGCGGATTGTGGCCACCTCCAGGCATGACTGGTACGCGTTGAGGAACTCAGAGTATGTCTCGGCTGGACGTGAGGTTGCCTTGGTGGATGCATAGAGGGCTCGGGAGGAGCTGACCACCAGGTTGGAGGCAATAGTCGCGTGAGACTTAGTTCAGTGTACCCAGGAGTTGGATGCTGGGAGAGCAGCACGGGTGGCTATCAAGGACAAATTGGCTAGGGAGACAGTATCAATTGAGTAGCAGTTGGTGGAAGCTGAGACTGAAGAACGTGTTTTGCAGACAAGTTTGGGTTAGGCACAGGAGGACTGTGATGGCAAAGGAAGCAATATTGGTGAAATCCGCACTTGAGCATCGGATGGTAGCAGAAAAGGGTTTTCAGGCGAGGATGCAACAAGTGTATAAGATCCGGGCCCGACTGGCGTCAGTAGTTCCTATCGTTCATCTCTATTTTGTATTAAGTCGTCGGAGTCGACTTCTTTTCTTGGGGGGGATGATGTTGACGGGAATAATCATTATGTTATGTTGTTATATTATGTTTATGTTGTCATCGGTAATAATGAGTTACGGCGGTCAGTTAGTTAGCCGACGAGTAGGTAGTTGGAGTCGCGACGGTTGTGTCGCACCCCTTCGGGTATTATATATTGTGTACCTTTTACCTTTTCTTCAAAAGGATCATGTTAGTCGTGTCAGATGTAATGTTATAAGCACTTATTGTACATGGACTGTGGAATTAATACAGAGGCTGGTTATTTAATATATTTCCATTATGTTCTGTGCATTTACTTTCTGCATTTAACCGTTTACCCGAGAGGGCAAACATTTCTCAGTGTCATTCATGTTAGAAAAACTCCATTGCTTGTTGTTTCTATGAGGAATATTTATGTTTTCTTTTATAGCCCTGCAAATCTTTTCAAAAACCACCTGAGCCGTACACTTGGCCTCCCTAAAAATTCTGTTATTTCTCTCCTTCCAAATATACCAACAGGTCATAGGAAGGATCAAGGACTAGAGGTTCTTGATGAGAGGAAATTTGGTGGGAAAGATCTATTGCCAAGTGACTTCCTTGAGACTGTTGTGCATAACCCATTCAACTTTCCATTGCATCCAAAATTTACTCCAGATTTCCCAAGTAAAGGAGCAATGAATAAATAGATGATCCACTGATTCATCCTCTTTCTGACATAGCTCACACCTGTTAGGGAACATGAAACCTCTATGAGCCAAGTTATCAATGGTAAGAATCCCATTGTGAGTTGCAAGCCAAAAAAACATGTTAACTTTAGGGATAAGAACTCTATTCCAGATTTTAGTCCATATTGGGTCGCTGATCTGAGTAAAAGTTTTTTTATAAGTAGAAGCAACAGTGAAGTTACCCCCGGGATTAGTCTTCCAAAGAAAGACATCATCGAAATCTTTATTAACAGAAAAGGACAACAGATCCTGCTGAAGAAGTGAAAACCCAACATAAATAGCATCAAGCCTCACCCATTTATTCTCCTTCTAGTAATTACAAACCATAGGCCCATACCTTCTTTTACATTCATCAATGAATTGACTACAGTCCTGATTAAAGAGGGGTTCATCTTTAATCCAAACATCCTCCTAGAGCCTGATTTTGTTACCTTTTCCAAAGACCCATCCAACTCTAGCTTTGACCACTTTTATGGACTTGATTATACTATTCCATATGAAAGACCCAGCAGGGATGCCTTCAGAGTAGAGAAGAGAATGAAGAGGTGGGTCATGAATATATTTATCAAACCACACACGATTCCAATCTTTCTTAATACCATAAGCCCTCCATATTTGTTTAGCAAGCATAGCTTTATTGAAAGTTTTAAGAACTTTAATACCTAAACCCCCCTTGTACTTAGGCTTACACACTTTGTCCCAAGTGACCAAGGCAATCCTTTTTTTTCTTCAACTCTCGACCAAAGAAATCTTTTCTGAATCCTCTCTAAAGCTTCACCAAATTTAGCCGGAATACCAAAAAGACTAAGAGCATAGACATGAAGATTCTAAAGGGTTACTTGAAGAAGCTGAAGCTTACCTACTTGAGATAACATAGATCCTTTCCAGCTAGCCAATTTCTTGTTGATTTTATCAATTAATAGGCTCCATAAGGAGTTTGGGGGAACCAAACCCAGAGGGAGACCCAAATAAGTGGAGGGAAGCATTTCCACCTTGCACCCAATGATGTTAGCAATTCTCTGCTGCCTTATGATAGGGGTATTCATGAAATAGATAGCAGACTTCTCCCAATTAACTTGCTGACCTGTCGCCAAAAAATATGAGTTAAGAGCACCTTTGAAGGCAGCAACCTCCCCAACAGAGGAGTATGCCATTAAAATAGTGTCATCAACAAACTGTTGATGATTACAAGACACATTAGCAGAGGAAGGTTGAAGACCTTTCATGGTTTTATTCACTTTCATTTTTTGAATTAGTCCGCTCATAATCTCCGCCAAAATAGTAAAGAGAATAGGAGAAATAGGATCTCCTTGCTTGAGTCCCCTAGACGATTTAAAAAATCTAGACGGATTCCCATTAATAAGTATAGAAAAGATTGGGGTGGAAATCAGTTCTCTGATAACTTTAATTACCTTCTCATCAAATCCAAAGGCCTCCATAATTCTGAAAAGAACCTACCATTCCACTTTGTCATAGGCTTTTTCCAAATCCAATTTTATCAGGAAACCTTCTTTGTTAGCAGCATTAAGAGAGTGGATATTCTCATGCACAAGGATAATAGAATCCAAAATCTTCCTACCAGGGACAAATCCTTTTTGCTCCTAAGAAATGATAAAGGGGAGGACAACCAAAAGTCTGGAAGTCATAACTTTGGAGATAATCTTATAAAAGGAGTTACAAAGACTTATTGGCCTGAATTTTCCCATGGAATCCGCCCCAACCACCTTAGGAATTAGGGCAATAAAAGTCGAATTGATTTCCTTAGGGATTCTTCTAGATCAAAAAAGTTCTTTAACAACATTGACCGTATCTTTCCCCACAATATGTCAATATTCCTAAAAGAAGAACATGGGAAAGCCATCCGGTCCCGGAGCCTTATCCCCTTGAAAAGAGAAAACTTCTTTTTTAATTTCCTCAACAAAATGGATAGCAGAAAGAGCCTTATTCTGGTGAGCTTCAATGATCTTAGGAATGTTATCAACCAGGTCCTGTTGCTTAGCAATGTCAATATCACCTATTGAGTTGTCTTTAGAAAACTTCAAAAATTTCGAAACAATCACATGCCAGTTTGGACTAGAGCTCAATACGAATAACTCAGAAAACAACAAAAACAAATGGAAGAAGAAGATAATTCAACATTCCAAACTTTTGGGTATATGACTGTTGGTGAAGAAGCGGTCAATAACACCATTAGAGACCTTGAGCAAGATTTTAAATTTGATATACTAATTGAAAAATTATTAGCAAAGCAAAAAGAAAAATATCTTTTGATGTTGGCAAAATCAAGAGCTAAATTGCCACAAGACTTTAACATAGAAGGCTTGAAACAATATGCAGAGACAAGTAACACTCAAAACACAGATGATCCAAATAACGAAGATATAAACAAAGAAAGCCATGAAGAAACAAGAAAAGAACATGATGACACAAGAAGAGAGAGTAGTGATAGAAGAAATTATGAAGAGACAAGGAGAAACCGTATGGATAATCCGTTGTTAAATCCAACTCAACAAATGCAAACTCTACAACAACAAATACAAGATATGCAGAATGAAACAAGTTCCAAGAAGTAATCATTGGAAGATATCTACCCGTATCCTTTTGATAAAAGTTTGAATATGATACCATTTCCACAACATTGCGAGATCCCTAAATATGATAAATACGATGGGAAATCTGATCCTCAAGATCACATTAGGGAATTTTGTACTATGAGTATGGAATTCACACACGACAAGACTTACCTAATGTGTCTAATCCCTAGGATTTTAAATGGACAATCAATGGAATGGTTCTTAAGATTACCACTTGGAATCAAATTTTTTGAAGAACTCGTGAATAGGTTTATTTCACAATACGCCTACAATGTAAGGAATGAGATAATAATGCTGGATTTATGCAATGTTAAACAAAAGAATGGTGAATCTTTCATGATCTTCTTACAACGATGGAAAAAAATGTTTAATAGGTATCCAAGAGATGTACCTGATCAAGGAAAAATGGACATATTCATTGATAATCTTATCAGTGAAATGAGTTATCATCTAAAAATGCAATGTCCTCCTAGCACTAAGATGATTGAGAATGGTCTAAAAATAGAAGACGCAATGGTAAAGAAAAGAGAGCTAAAACTCTATAATAATTCTTAAAACAACCACAACAAACACAACAAAAACAACAATAACAACAACAACAATGACAAACCCAAGTTCTGGTCAAAGAATAGGAATGTCATCAATGGAGGAAATGACGACAATAATGTACAAAACAACAACCAGTATTTAATCTATCGAGTCAAATCCCAAGAAATAACAATCAAGGAAATAATAAATCCAAGTCTTTCTTCTCAAATCCTCGCAGGAAATTCACAAGCATTGGAAAACCCTTGGAATCAACTTTGAAAACTCTTCTTGTGAACAAACTGATTATTTTACCAGAAGTAAGAAGTTATGAACCACAAGTCAAACCTAATTGGTGGAATGACAATTATTTTTGCAATTACCATCGAAATAAAGGACACCAAACTAATGATTGTCAAAGATTGAAACATCTTATCCAAGATTTAATCGATAATGGAACTATCACAATGGATAGTCATAAGACAAACGAAACCCACCCAGCCTTCAAAACTCCACTTCCAAACTATGAAAAAGGTGAACAATCTAAATAAAAAGATGACAAAGGAAAAGGAAAAGTGAACTACACTTATACATATGATGATATGGTAAATGCCATCATCGTTAAAGATAACATACCTTCATAACCAATCAATGTCATTACAAGAAGCAAAGCGAAGGTCACATTTCTAGGTATAACAATTGAATAAACCTCCACTTCATGATAATATAACTTAGTGGAACAATTACAAAGAATACCCGCTCAAATATCAATTTTAGAGCTTCTCAAAGTTTCACCTATGCATAAGGAAATTTTGGAAAAAGCTCTAACGGAAACAACAGTTTCAAAAGACTTGGATGTAGATTAGTTCCAAAACATGGTGGGACACCTTATAGCCTCTCATTTCTTATCATTTTCTGAAAATGATGGCGCATCCTTGCAACATCCTCACAATGCTCCCTTACATGTTTAAGTCACCATTAATAAAACTCATGTCAAATGCGTACTCATAGATGGTGGAGCTGGCTTAAACATTTGTGCATTAATTTTAATAAAGGCTTTGGGATATTCAGAAAATGCAGTAGATCCAAAGAAGAAAATAACCATTCAAGCTTATGATGAAGAAGAGTGTTCTTCTAAAGGAACTATGGTGTTACCAATCAAAATAGGACCCGTGGAAAGGAATACATTATGTTAGGTTTTAGATTTGAACCTCTCTTATAACATTCTTCTGGGAAGGCCATGGATTCACAAAATGCAACCAGTTCCTTCTACATATCACCAATGTGTAAAGTTTCCTTATGAGGGACAAGAGGTCACTATAATTGCAGACTCTAGCCAATATTGCAATAATATGAAGCCAACATAAGATACAAGAGTTCCACATAACAGAGAATTAGTATATCCTACCAAAAAAATTCAAGAAAAGTTATGGGAAACCTTCAAGAAAAAAGCTCAAATTAAATGATGAAGGAATGGGAAAATATTCTTTGCATGATTTTCTACTTTCACCTAAATCATATGGAGAGCCTACAAATGTCCAACTACAGATCTCAGAAAAATCAAAAGAAATGTTTAATGGAATATTTGTTAGAGTTGGAACACTTGCAGAAGAAACTGAAGACAAGGAGATTCTTGGTTGGTTGTACAAAGATGGAAATGAAACTATAACAATAGCTGCAGAAGTCATTATTCCCATAGAGCAATATGACAACGGTTATAAGATCATGTAAAAAATGGGATATGAAGGAAAAAGACCAAATGGTAAGCGACATCAAGGTATTTCAAAACCTATTTATCATCACTCGTAATCTAAAGAAGATAAATCAGGACTTGGATATCCAAAATCAAATAAAAAACAACATAATTATCAACAGCCAAAGTGGAGAAATAAATCAGTCCCTAAAGAAGAACAATGGAAAGAAAAGCTACATCAAGCAGCAAAAATAGTAGCCAATAAGCAAAAACAAGAAGAATATGAGAAACAAAAAGAAGAATTTGCAATCAAAAGAGAAGAAGAATCTTGTAAACAAGTTCAAGGAATACGAGCAAATGCTAAATTTGAACAAGATATTCCAAAAGTAGTAAAAGTAGAGATGGCAGATTCAAATGAATATGAATGGGGTCCAGATGTATCATCTAGTGTATCAAGTGAAGAAAAGAAAGAGCAAGAAACTATCACAAATTAATACTTGTGTTTTACAAAACAAAGGATAGAGTTAGAAAGAAGACAAAAAGAACTCATAATCTAGAGAAAAGAGGCATATACAAGACAACAAAAGAAAGAGGATGAAAAATACCAAGAAGTAACGCCGCAAGAAGCACAAACAAATATTGATCAAGCATCAGGAAATATCAGATTTCTATCAAATGAGGAGAAAGATGTACCAAGGTATGGAAGAACCATAGAAGAACTAAGAGATAGTCAAGTAGGATTGACTATTAGTCCAGAAGAAGCTGAGTTCGAGAGAAGACATAAGCTAGCAAAATAATCCTCTATATCATGTGCACAAGTATGTCAACTTCAAATACAAATGAATATATTGAAATTAATTAAGAAGTAACTTGCAGTACTAAAGATGTGTGTGTTGATATAATCCATTTGTTTGAGGGACAAACCTTAGATGAAGAGTCACTTGAGTGTGAACCACAAAATACTAATACTGATTTTGTTAGAACTGATTGGAGAACACTTGGGAGAGACTATCCTAAAGATCATTTTATCTATGACATTACCTACTCTACACCAAATTATGACTATTATGTCATGAACCTTGAAGTACCTAACAATGACGATGACTATGACTTACCCCTTCTTCATCCAGAACTAATTGATTGGGATAACCTAGAAAACCCTAAATTGGATGTCTTTTCTAATGACCATGACTTAGTTGTGTATCTTAAAGCTGTCAAACCCATAACACCTAAGATACCTTCCATCGTGGAATCAAGTAACATTTCTTGCAGTCAGGAGAATGCCAAACTTTCCAGTTGCAAAATTGAAATAAAACAAGGAAAAAGACCTAGTGCTGAAAATAATTTCATGGCAACACTAGATCAATCAAGAGGAAAAATAAAGGACGTATCTGACTGTGAAAATCTCTTTGAGGTGCCAGAAGATGGAAAGTTTGACATCCTCCCTGCATATTTTTCAAGAGAGATCTGCTATTCTAATAGAACCAACAAAAGCAATAAACATTGGCACACCAAAGGATCCCAAGATACTTCATTTTGCTAGATCATAATTAGATAAAGAGAGGAAAGAATAAATAGAATTCTTCAAACAAAGACAGATAAATTTTTCTTGGTCCTATGCAGACATGCCAGGACTTAATCCATATCTTATCATGCATCATCTCAATGTGGATCTAAAAGCAAAACCGGTTAAACAAAAGATAAGGAAGATGCATCCACACATCACTCTCCTTGTAAAAGTTGAGCTAAAGAAACTATTAGATGTGGGTTTCATAAGACTTGTTGCCTATCCAGAATGGGTTTCAAGCATTGTACCAGTGTCAAATCCAGATAAAAGCATAAGAGTTTGCACCGATTTCAGAGATTTGAACAAGGCATGTCCCAAATATGATTTCCCACTACCCAACATTGATATAATTGTGGACTTATCAACATGACATGAGATGTTTTCATTAATGGATAGATTCTTAGGATACAATAAAATAAGAATTGCTCCTGAAGATCAAGAAAAGACAACATTCACCTGTACATGGGTTAGTTATTGCGAATGTTATGCCATTTGGTCTTAAGAATGCATGAGCAACTTATCAAAGAGCTATGACAATAAATTTTCATGATATGATGCATACACTTATGGAAGATTATGTAGATGATATACTTACAAAATCTCATACAAGAAAAGAACATTTGAACATATTGGGCAAGATCTTTGATAAGCTTGAAAGATATTAGTTAAGATTAAATCCAAAGAAATGTGCATTTGGAGTAACCTCTGGAAAACTTCTTGGGTAGATTATATCAGCTCGTGGAATTGAAGTAGATCCAGAAAAGGTAAAAACTATCATGGAAATGGAGTCACCTAGGAACATAAGTCAATTGCAATCAATCAGAAGACTTGTCTCTCAATTAGTAGATAGATGTCATCCATTCACTCATCTTTTACATAAGAACGTTCCATTCAAATGGGATTAGAAGTGTGAAGAGGCTTTTATGCACATCAAAGAATATCTCATGAATCCTCAAGTACTTATATCACCAATAAAAGGGAAACCATTGTTACTTTATATCTCAACGACAAATGTATCATTAGGAGCTCTCCTTGCACAACATGATGAAGAAGGAAAAGAAAGAGCAGTGTATTACATCAGTAGAACACTTGTCAACTATGGATTGAATTATACATCAATAGAGAAGACATGCCTAGAAGTTGTATTTGCAACTCAGAAGCTGCGACATTATATGCTGACTCATTCTGTGAAACTGATAGCAAAAATAGATCCACTAAAGTGTTTGCTGAACAAGTCAACTTTGATAGGCAAACTGGCAAAGTGGGTTATGTTACTAAGTGAGTTTGATATAGAATATGTTGATCAAAAATATATCAAAGGATAGGTCATTGTTGATCAATTAGCTGAAGCACCTTTACAACATGACATACCATTGCACATTGAATTTCTTGATGCAGACATTCTGACAATAAGTACAAAATTTTGGGAGTTGTACTTTGATGATTCTTATACACAATATGGATCAGGCGTAGGAATTTTGTTCATCACACCTCAGGGACACACAATTCCAAAATCATATAGACTGTGGTTTCCATGCACAAACAATACTGCAAAATATGAAGCATTGACTATTGGGCTCAAAATGGCTATTGAATGGAATATCAAGGAATTATATGTTTATGGTGATTAAAAAACTTATCATCAACCAAATAAATGATGATTATCAAACTAAGGATGACAAGCTCATTCCCTACAAATAGTTGGTAGAAGAGTTTAAAGAATAGTTTGAAGAAGTATCATTCACTCAAATCCCAAGAAATGAGAGTAAAGCAACAAATGCAATGGCTACAATAACATGTCTCTTGCAGAATAAGGAGAATCAACAACGTTACAAATTCCTGGTGGAAGATATATTAACCCCTACCATTCAATCCCAACATACCTACATGATGTTCCATATATCGGGAAACAATCAATCCTTATATGACCAAACTTATCAATACTTAAAAGAGAATATCCTTCCTCTTGACCTATCTCACAATCAGAGAAGAAATTTTATCCGTCAGTCATCCTACTATACTATTATTGCTGATACCTTATATAGCCAAGGTCTAGATAGCACTTTATTCAGATGTCTCGAACAAGAAGAATCTGACAAAGTTCTTAATGAAATTCACGCAGGTATTTGTGGCACACACTCAAGTGGATTAACACTAGCTAAGAAACTTCTTCGTATGGGTTACTATTGGCCTACTATAGAGAGAGATTCATTCACATATGCTAAGAAATGTAAAAAATGTCAGATCCATGGGAATCTCATCCATGCACCAGCACAAGAATTACATCCTATAGTGGGATCATGGCCATTTTCTCAATGGGGCCTTGATTTGGTAGGTAAGATAAATGCTTCATCCTCTAATGGACATAAGTTCATTTTGACAGCTATTGAATATTCAACTAAATGGATTGAAGCAGTACCTTTGAAAAAAGTGACAGGAAAACAAATATCATCATTCATCTTGAATTATATAATCTGTTACTATGGAGTTCCTTGATGGACTTGAAAAAAACTGAGACGGGGGAGGGGGGTGAATCAGCGACACCAAAACAAACACTACTTTAAACATTGATCAGTAGATAAAATTAACCAATCAGTTAAACAAAATACATGCTATCCAAAATGAAATAACAACATCCACATAAAGTAGAACATCCACCATAACACAAGTGTTTATACGTGGAAAACCCAAATAGGTAAAAACGACAGTGAGATGGAACTCACAAGTTAACTATCTGTAGTAATAGATAATAACCGGTTAAGGTCTTACAAAGAGCTCTGCTAGGAGCGAATCTTGTTAGAGATCCCAAGCTTGATTAGAAGCTTATACCCTGTTAAGAGTAACCTTGCTGGAGGATTTTAGAATCCAAACTAATGGATCACCTTGTTAGAGGATTTGTACAATGAAGCTTGTTAGAGCTTACCCAATTAGAGGATTTAGTTCTGTTGTAATGATTAGAAAACAACAAGAAAGATTTGATCTATTCTAAGTAGCACAAATTTGTTTGATCAGATCATTCTAAGTACATTCAACACTGCTCTCCATCTAGACACTTATCGCTCTTCAGCAAAAATATTCGCATAGATCACCTTTACTATATCTGTTCTCTCTTTTTCATCTCTTAAGAAATGCTTCACTGAGATGTCTTTAAATAGGCATTCAAACCTTATATCTTCCATAGAAACACAATTTCCTAGGTGTAGTGTATCTAGACATTTAAACATAACTCATCACAAAAATGACTGCCAAACAAACGGTGCTGGTAACGCATCACAAAATCATATGCCGGTTAGAGTAGTCAATACCGGTTGGAATAAAACTAGTGAATCGTTGTCTAGGAATCTTCCACTTGATCTTCACCTTCAACTTTATCTTCACTTTGATGCCAACTTAGTGTTACCACAGGTTATCTCTTAGGCACATACCGGTTGACATAAAGTACCGGTTAGAGATAGACCTTGAACATACCGGTTGGTAGTAAAAACCAATTGAAGTTATACCGGTAGTCAATGTAATCATATATGTGTGTGAGAGTGTTTCATCAATGACAACAAGTGATGAATACATTACAATTATCATCAAGCCAACAATCTGCCCCTTTGGCATTGATGGCAACACTTAGAAAATTTTAGTAAGACAATACCGCTAAGTGTGCCTACACAATATATTTACATATTTACTCATATTCCCCTTTTAATGCAATACTCCCCCTTAATGCATGCATAAATAATTTTTTTTCAAAAAAAACACATACATATTATTACTCCCCCTTTGACAACAATGCCAAAATGATAAAGTAAAATATATACATATATATAGAAAATCTGTATCAAAGTGTTCATCATATTACAATTTTAAACAAGTTCATGCATTGGATATTCTCCTGAAAATATTATTGAAATTCTGCTGCATATGGGATAGACCATTCTTCCATGATTCTAGTATGTTGTCTGTATACTCAGAGGTAGACAACAGTTGAGAATAAAATTCTTCCATTGAATCTAGCGTGTAGGTTTTAGGAGTAGCAAGAATAACTTCTGCACTGGAGTAGGCTCTCTGAAGAATGCCAATCTGTGAGGTGAGCTAACTCTTGAGATCTCTTAGAGATTGGAATATCTTAGCTCTCTCATTATCATACCTGTTTAGTTTGTCATGCAGTTCATCTATAGATCGGTTAAAGGCATATATAGAGTCCTGGATTGGGCCATATGCCTTGCATAAATTTTCTATTTCCTGCTCAGTCTCAACTTGATTCTTAGAAATATCAAAATAAAAGAAATTAATATTGGAGGTAGAGGCAAGATACTTTCCTCTAGATTCAATAGCTTTCTTTAATAGACTGCCATTATGAGATAAAGTCATTTTTCTATTTTCAATGTGCTTAGGCAATTTATCTCCATATGCCTTCTTGTGACTCTTCTCAACAGATATTTGAGCAGCATCTTCAAATGATTTGATTTAATTAGATGCATCTGTAACTAACTGACCAAGTTTGCTGATAGGAGTAAGAAGATGTGTGACAGAGGTTACTGGTAGTAATCTAGACAAAATTTCTACTGCATTCTAGATTGTCTCTGTCTCAATTCTTTGCTCTTTCAACCTCTTCTTGTGTGCACAAGATTGCATAACATTAGCAATCTTCATCATTTCAGATGCTCTCAAGGTATTCATGTCAATAGGTCCTAAAATACTTAAAGAGTCTTCATCATCATCATCACCAAGTAGTTCTGGCTTTGTCGGTTCAGGGGGTGTTCTCTTAATGATGGCTCTTTCTGTGTTCTTCTCTGTTGCATCTTCTGTTTGCCGAGTAATAACTTCCTTAGTAGACTCCTTTTGAGAAGTCTCAATGACCGGTGGCAATTGGGGTTTCTCCAGTTGTTCAGTTGCCGGTTCACTGACCTCTTTTAGTTGATTACTCGGTTGATCACCTGATGTAACCTGTACTTCTGTGATTGTCCTCTAGATTCCTGTCTTGCATGATCACCACTCCTCTGAGAAGGTCCCATGACTCCACCACTGCTAGTATCCATCCTCATAGTGGTATGATAGCTACCTACCCTCGAGCTCTCTGTGACTAAATCCTCATATAATCGTCCCTAGTGTTATGTCTCCTCCTTGACCCGAAATAGTGCTCTAACAGTATCAACTGAGAGAGTGCCCAATCCAAATTGCTCAATGTGATCAAGAAGACCTTGAGTATCCTGCAGTCTCCTAACAACCCTATCCCTCTCTATGATGAGTGTCTGTACTTGTGATCTAAGATGATCTATCTATTCTTTGAGACTATCCAAGGCATCCTGCTCTGACACATCTTGATGAGGAACATGACCCTCAATCCCCTCATCTCCACCTCCCTATCCACCTGCTAGAATATCAACCCGAGTAGCTCTTAGAACCCATTGTCTAATGAGAGGAACATGATCCTCTGAATCCTCCTCCTCTCCATCATGAGTTGCAATAACCCTAGGGTCTAGCTAAATCTGACCAAAATCAATGTCTCTCTCGCAACCCCCATCCAGTCCAGTAATCCTGTCTCCTTCTTTAGAGGGTAACCCTCTCACTGATCTCATACTTGTCCTACTAGTGTCCCTCCCAATCCATATTGCATCTCTCCCACCCATAGGAAGTGGTCTCCCAATCCTACCAACTGGTCCAAAAGGTCCTCCACGGACTCTCAATTGACCTCCTCTTTGTCCGGGTCTCCTCCCGCCTCCGCCTCCGCCTCCATCTCCTCCCTCATCTCCATCACCTCTGACCTCCTGAGAAGCTCTAAGATCTCATCTCCATCTCCTAATGATAGGACCATCTGAATCATCCTCCTCATCTCTTGAGCTGGGAGGAGGGTCTGCTGGATCAATAATACGAGGAAACGGGTGTGCAAGCATGTATTGAGCATAATATGCAGTCACCCCAGGTTCTATAATGTGTAATCTTAAATGATAAACCACCCTAAGAGTAGCCAGAAACTCAACACGTGCTATCTCAAAAGACAAAGACGGTCCCCAATCTTGCCTAGCCTTGTACCACCATGCATATATAGTGACACCAGTAGGCATGTGCTGAATGATACCAAACTGTCTGAAAATGCAACTGATCAACTGCGGCTCAATAATATACAGAGTCTAACCAATAAGATATATACTCTGCATAATATAGGGTAATGTCTGTGCATCATCTATCCATGGCTCACAATCAATATAAGGTCTCCAAATAAAACTATCCAGTGAATCCAAAACCCAACGCCAATACTCCATCTTAACCAGCTTATGCTGAGTAAGGATACCTACATATAAATAGACATATGACTACCTCTCACCACAAAATCTATGATGGATAGACAGAGTAATAGCAATGTGCTCCGAGCACCAGATCTGTAAAAGTGTGCATCCTGTAGACAGACTAGCGCTCTCATAAAAAACAACCTGATGAAGATCATGATACAAATGAGCGAGCATGCAAACAACCCAAGTATATCGAGTCTGATGCTGCATCATGCTCTAAAGAATCTCACCTCAACTAACAACAAAACCTTGATATCTCATGTCTGGATAGATAAATGCCAATCAAACTTGCAAGAATCACTGGGAGTGTCTCGTAATATATGATCATATCCTCCCATCGAATCTCTCCTCTGGAAATACTCTCATCACCAAATACGGCTCTACAAGCCTCTGTCCCTCCATGATCCTGAAAATCATACTGGACTAACTCACTAGTCACGGGGATGTGGAGAATCCTGTAGACATCATCGAGTGTCACACTAATCTCGCCAGTGGGCAGGTGGAAAGTGTTATGCTCGCTATGCCATCTCTCTACTAAGGAAGTCAACAATCTCCTATTATGGGTAATATCAGGCATATATAACAAATGGCCTAATTCGTAGGCATCTATGTGTCTAACCTTAGCCTGTGTAAGCTTTGACACTAAGTGGCGCATGACCAAGAATTTCTCCCGACACTGGAGAACATCGAGTTTCTCTTGTTTACCAAGAGAATTTAATCAATTATCAATCATCTATCTATAAAATCAAAGGGATCGCTAATCTATCACATCAACAATTGGTACATCTTTTCAAATTAAGCAAATTAGGCTATCAAATCAATCTAAACCTATCAATCATGGTTTTCTATCAATAACAAAGTTCAATCAAACTCTGTTATACTCTTCATCAGAAACTAAATCAGTTTCTTAGAGATAATATATCAATTTACCAATCAAATCAAATCAATCAATCTGTTATCCTATCAATCAACATTATTGAATTTCTGTCAATCAAGACATCAATCGAATACCTATCAATCACAATTGCGCATCAAAATGCACCAATCACATCATCAAAATGAATTTTAACATGAACAACATCAAACAAATTCATCTCAAACAAACGCGCTAATCTTTTTAACAAAAGCGCTATTCTATTAAACACAGGCGTTGAAACACACATATGCATGAACCTTTTTCATGAAAGTGCTAACACTTGGAACAAAAGCATGAAACAGTCATATGCACTACCCTTTTTAACATATGTGTAAAAACTCAAAGCATAAGCGCTAACATACATCAAAAAGGTGTCAACAAAACAAACAAATGCGCTAAAACTATCAAAAGTGCTAACATCAAATGCATATGCGCTACCATACAAGACAAAAGTGTTAAATAATAAAGTTGAAAATCAAAAAAAATTAAAATAGCCTCGCACGTGCCAAAAAGCAAGGAAAATTGTATGAGAAGTTGACAAAAAGCTCGGGATAAGGTACATACAGGATAACCATATTCAGGAGGTCGCTGATATCGTTGAACGCACTCAAATTGATGGTTCTCAAATGAAATCACCATTTTGCCACCTCACCAGTGATAATTCTCTTCACAAGCCGACAAGGATGCAAATGCGATTAAAATTAACTTTGGTTAATTTTATATTTACCATTTGGAAGGGTAATTAATGCTTTTAAATGGGGCAATTTTATTTATTTTTCACAAATGAATTTAATTGAAGGACCTTTTCAATTATCATGAGGTCAATCCCTTATCCAAAATTTTCAATAATTTCACGATCAATCTCTTGAGGGGGCATACAATCAGGATTTTTATCTCCATCAGGCACACTATCAAGACTTGATTTAATCTTTGAAACAATGTTGTCTTAACATCATTTCAAAGAGGGGCAAAATGTATACACATAAAAATGACTATGAGCAATTAAATACATATTTTATATTTATTTAATATTTATTCTTCTATTAAATAGTTAATTTGAAAAGATTAATTTATTTAATTCATTTCAGGTCTTTCTATTAATTAATTTAATTAAAATGTTTTATTAATTAATTCATTTATCCTTTTCTTCTAATCATTAAATATCTAATATTTAATTATTCCTCTAATCAATCAATTAAATACCTAATATTTAATGGTTATTCTACTATCCTATAGTCTCAAATATTAAATAATTTCTTAAATTATTTAATTTCATTTCCAACTCACCTCCCATCTCCACTTCATCTTTCCTTTGCCAACTCATCCATCATGTGGCTAAATTAAAATAAATAAAATATTTACTAGCCACTTATCTTCAACTTCCAAAATAAATTAAATATTGTGTACGTAGACATATTTCTTAACCTTCTTCTGTATTCTCTCCAACATCCCTACATCTTAGGAAGGACTTGAGTCCACTTGTCCTCTCATGCCTAAATATTTTCCAACCATCCCTAGATTCCCTCAGTTAACAAACCAACCAAGGTGAGATGAGTGACACTTGTCTTCTCCTTTCCCCTTTCTCTCAACCTTCACCTTTGCTCACAACCATCCAAATTTGCAGATCTGATCATGACTGTTGATCTAGGCCACATCATCTTATCCTCTCAAAGTCTATAAATGTGGGAGTTTGAGTTGAGAAAGAGTTAGTCTTCAAGTGAGTTTTCAAGTTAACAATTTGAGTAAACTTATGCATCCGTGAGTTTTAATCTTGAAGCAATTTAGCAATTTAGCATAATCATTTAGCTTTAAATCATTTGCCTTGCATATCATACTATCAGTTAACTATTAGTTATCGGTCCATTCTTCATATGCCATCTTGGAAGCTACCAGTGCTTGTCTGAGAGCACATCATCTGTAACTAGGAACAATGGAGTTAGGGTACAATGAGACTTAAATCATGAAGGTAAAAATAATGTTTCTATTTTAATATTCATTTCATGTAGTTTCATTGGTTGAGTTTGGATTTCCTGTAGCATTTTCTTTGTATTTTGTGAAACTAACATGTTGCAGGTAGTATTCCGATGATGAAATTAAAGTCGACACACTGCTCTCCAAGCTAGTCTGGCCCGTCAAATTGCCTCACCTCAAGGCCCTAAACACACAGAAGAAGAGGAGAAAGATGAAGCAGAAGAGTAGTCAGACGTGCACATAGTGACCACTGACATCGTTCCTCATGAAGGTGATAAGGATAAAGATGTTCTGCAATGATTATAATTCACCTTCAAGAAAAAGAAAAGGAAAGTAGTGCTACCAAAAGTTACACTACAATAGACAATCATTGAAGAACCAAGGAAAATTAAGAAGGCCAAGACTATACATCATTTGTCAAGAACAAGTTCTGGTGAGGTGATTGCAGATATAGTAGTTTCTGTGTAGGCAAAAGGTTAGAGCTCTCCAAAGTACCAAGTTTTATAGGTGAAACTAGGTAAGTAGACTAAGTGGGGGGAATTGGATACCTTGGAATTGGCTACTAGTGTCATCAGGGGGCGAATGGAAAAAGAATACACCTCCCATGCAGAGGTCAAGGCATACCTGGAGCAGTACAAGCAGCTGTTGGTAGAGATGGGCAGGCCTTTGGATACTTGTATAAATGATAATTTACCTTCATCCTCGTCACTCCCAGAGGGAGATGCAAAAGCATTGGTTGAGGTAAGACAGGTGGCCACCACGACAAAGTCATGGGCACAAATAAATGCATCTAAAATTAGGCTATTTTTGTAGAATACCATGAGGGAATATAAGAAGGCTATGCAAGTGGGAGGAGTGTTAGATTCTTTCTCTCAACAGTGGGAGCGGAAGCTCAACACTTTTAGCAAGTAGTTCTGGGTCTTGAATAAGGTTTTGCGTATGGGCGAAGAAGAAATAATAAAGGAGGACCTCTTGGGTGGAGACAACTGTAAGAATTTGCAGTCTTACATATACATTTTGGAGTTGAAGATGGAAATGCTTCAACAATATGTGAAGGATGTAACATATATTCAATCTCCCCTCCTCAGGATAGTGGAAAAGTATGAGAATTTTGTAGGACAGTTACTAGGAGTTTTTGGGCTAAGAATAACCAATGCGGGAGCTATAGAGGAAGATCAGGTACTTCGCGAGTGGGATGCGTATGAGGCCCAACATTTTGCACCTCCAGCTCAGTTTAGTGTTGCATTGATGGACATATATATATATATATATATATATATATATATATATATATTTGATAACACAATGCCAACAAGATGCAGATATAATAGAGGAGTTAGAAAGGGAAAGAAAGAATGCAGAAGAAGTTTTGAAAAAGCATGTTGCTGATCCCCCTGCTGAGGTGGTTGCATGTATCATTAGTAATTATAAATCCTATAAAAAGAAGTAAAAGATAAATGTATAGTTGCTAATGATAGAATGACTTTTAAAAGGTGTTTCTGGATGACCTGCCCACTGGGACTCCAACTACGCCTCCCATTCATGCTTCAATTTTGAGCAAAATTTTGCATGACTATGAAAGCCTGGTTCTTGCAACATGGTATTCGTAGTGCTCACCCAGTCTCCATTTTGTAATAGTTAATTGTAGTATAGAGGCACATACTTTCAATTCAACTGTGACTCCTAGCTTTTGAGTTCTTAAGTTAGATTAGGTTTATTTCCTAAAAAGTAGGGAAGAAAACTCTATAAATTGAGGAGTTCAATTCATTTGTAAGGGTCCACAAATTGATGATTTGATGCCCACTTAAAAATTTTAGATTATTTTTGCAGATTGTTATGAACTTGAGTTATTTTTGTGACACATTCTTTGAAATCAATACAAGAAGCATCGTATAGATTGCTTGATCTATGCATATGTTATATGAGTTTGTTGTTTGTAATCTGGTAATGTCTATTGTTTGAAATCAACAACTTGTTCTGATGTTCTGTTTATTGCTCTATGAGTCATACTGCACACGTAAGTGGTGTATGAGAATTATTGGGATAGACAATATTGTGGTGATATTATTTCCATGAGTCTATGAGGTTGCTGACTTTGCAGGTTTACTGGAGGTCCGTTATTGAATGCTGATTTGGATAATATTTGATGATTTTTGGATTGTAGGGTACTAATTGAGTAGTTCATTAAGTTGTTATTGAATTGGTTTCACTTTTATTTTCTTGTTTCCCTATCTCTTGCAATTTATTTCCAGAAGAATCTTAAAATCATAAAATACAAAAAAAAGGAAGTTAAGTTATTAACGATTATTGGGATTTAGTTTCAACCAGCAGGGCCCTTAACATGTACAACTGCATCAACCACTAAGCTGCCCATCACTGTCGAGACTCGACTATAGAGACCTTGGAGTGATTAGTTCCCCAAAACTTATTGCTTTTCAAGAGAGGTGGCTAGTGTTCACATTGTCTGCTTGACTGTTGGCAAGTATGTCAAAACAATCGTCAACAGGACCTAAAAATAATTAATAATGCGATAAAGTACTTATAAATTCAACTACAAACCTCTTGTCAAATTTATAAGACATTCTATATATAAATTACAATTGGTGTATCCATTGCACCCCATTTTGATGTAAGTGCTACTTCTATTTAAATTTAGAATTAAATTTGAGCGCAAATTTTTATGAATATTAAATTTAAAGGAAGATAGTCTATGATTAAAAATTTGTTGATGATACATGATACTAGTAAAATCTACAATAAAGAAACCCTGGGATGTGCACATTGAGGATCATCACTTCATATTCAATGTGGATGTTAGACTTGAGTGATTCTTTAAGAACCTCACATACCATTGATATGGTGAATGGACGTTTAAATAACTAAATAAAAAAGACAAAAATAAAGACATGCATGTATTTATTTTGAGAAAAAAACATGCTTGTTTATATTAGATGTAATGATCAAAAGAACAAGTTTAACATGAAAACATAGCAGGTGTTGGAATGTTTAACATTAGGATTACTTTGATATTTTTTGTTAAATATAGATGGCTTTGTTCTTTTTTGCTAAGTTATTTTTATAGATTTAGTTTCTCTTTTTCTTATTTATTAATTTGTATTGATGATGGTATTGATTGCATTAATGTATGGGATAGATGGTCATGCGATCTTCAACTTGATGGTGTTTCTCTCCTTGTTGTTATGTTTGGATTTGAGCCCACATAGAGCTGGCTTGTCATTTATTCTGTGCTTGATCCTAGTTAGAACTAAACAGTGTACCCTTAATGCAATTTTCAAAATCAAAACAAAATAACATAATTACTCTTAAATAAGCAAAAAAAATAGATTTTTAACTAAAAAAAAATTTAAAAAAATTCTTAAATAGTTATGCCGAAGGCGTATTATACTCACATATGGATGCAAAAACACGTGTCAATAAAAATTGCAAATTGCAACCATAAAATGAGGTACAAGCTCAATATTACAATTCCATTTAGATTTCTATTTTTGTCCACATAATGATAAACATGCCCTTGATAGTACATAAGAGGACAAGAAGATAATCAGGGAGTATCATTTTTATGAGTGATGATAGACCTCACTCCTCTGAGTATGTACAACATTGTTTTGATATTTTTTTGAGTTCTTATAGGAAAAAAATATAACAATGGACCAACATCTCATTTGGTCAGATAACTACACGAGTCAATTCAAGAATGCTCGTAAGTTTTATTGGTTGAGTAGAATGTATGCAGAGAGGGTGTACCTTATATTTGGAGTTTTTTTGAAGCTAGGCATGGGAAAGGGGATCATGATGGAGCAAGTGCATGCTTGAAGAGAGCTCTAGTTAAGGAAAAATTGATGATTTTAGGTGCTAAATTTTTTGATGCACTTTGTGTTGTTAATTGGTGTACTTCAACAATGTCACATGGAGGGAAACTTGGTTCAATAGTGTGTAGATTATTTTTGTTAGTTGAGGAGGGAACAATAGGAGACATATTGGTTTGTTAGACAATCAAAGATTATTCAAAGATGCATTCATGTCATAGCTCAGAGCAAGTACATGGACCATTGGTACAAGAGAGTTGGCTTGTTTTTATCAAAGTTGTATTTAGTGTGATTGGGATCCATGCAAGTCAAGTGAGTGGATAGATACAAGGGATCCATAATATCTAACTCCTTTATCTAAAACAATAAGCATGCCAAATGATGACATGGAAAGTTCAGTTGAGTACGACTTTCTTTCAGATCTTCTACAACCAGGACATGTTATTGTAATTATTGCACTATAGGGGAATGAAGAGAGATCAAACTACTAGTTGGCACAATGTGTACAGGGAAAAAAAAAGATAACATAGCCAATGAGAAATGATGACGGGTTCATGTATCCTATAGGTTTAGTTGTTGTTGCAAGACCTTGGTTGCGAACATACATGATTAGAAAGAATGACATGCCTGCACTTGAAGACTATGCGAGACACACAACCATTCTCATGTCTTTGCACCTTGTTATAGAAACAAATGTTACGTTGTTGAAGCATCATGCAAAACCAATGAAAAAGGAACTATGAACAGTTAGTAGTGCTAATCATGAAGGAATAATAGATACTCTTAAGCAGAGAGATGACCCTTCAAACACACTTGACTAGCATATCTAGCTCATATCAATTGACTGTTAGGAATGGAAGGTACAATGCATTTTTAATACTAACATCCCTATGGTTCATTAGGTTCATTTTTTTTTGGTTAATAAACTTATTCTTCTCATGGCTTAGGAATGAAGGGATTATGAAAATCATGGACACTTGATTCAATAATGCACAAATTCAATAGTGTTGGTCTTGAAGCAATACTAGATACTCTTAATTAAAGAGATGACCCTTCAGGAACACTTGAATAACATATCTAGCTCATACCAATTGTCTGTAAGGAATGGAACGTACAATGCATTGTTAATACTGACATCCCTATGACTCATTAGGTTCATTATGCATAGGTTCATTAATTTATTTGGTTAATAAACTAATTCTTCTCATGGCTTGGGAATCCAGGGATTATAAAAATCATGGACATACATAATTCAACTACCAAATTGAAGAAGTGAATTTGTTACAATGACAATGCATCCAACATTGGAGTTTAAATGTTACTTTCATTTTTAAATTAATTTTACTCAGTATCATTTCTTTAATACTAATATTTTATATAATATTGCAATGTAGGTTTCTTTGAGAGTACTAGTGGTTGGAGCTATGTGTTAGGGAGCATAGATATCAGAATCAAATATAGTAGTTTTGTATCTAGGATTACTTGATAACATTGATGTATTTGTCCATGATGACATTGATGTAGTTGGATTGTTAGTAGCATTGATATATTTGTACATGATGAAATTGATGTAGTTGTATTAATGATATACGATGTATTTTGTACATGATGACATTGATGTATTTGTATTGATGATATATGATGTATTTGTACACAATGACATTGATGTAGTTGTATTGATGATATACAATGTATTTGTACACAATGACATTGATGTAGTTGTATTGATGATATACAATATATTCATATTGATGATATACAATGTATTTAGAGGCCAAATTTTGGACATGCAAATCAAATTTTGTGATGATTTTTTTGTGAAAAAGATGTATGATTATACTTGTTCATGATGGTCACCTCTATGTGTAGCGATGATTATGATTATATTAGACATAATATAGTTGTTTGCACCAACGGTTCATTCCCATGACGAACAAAATGAGAATTGGGCTTTGTTGCAACTTTTCATTGAATGCCTTTGATGATTTTTGCATCAACAAAAAAATCATTGCCCTAGGAAAACCGGTCCGAATATTTAAAATCTGAGATAGGTTATTGTAGAGGGGCCTCACATGACCCTGTAGGTTCAAACAAATCATTCACAAGTGCCACAAATTTCAAGAAACATTCTATCAAAGTTTGATAATTTTTTGCACTTAGGGCACTTGAGGGACAACACTGCTAGGGTATGGCATTGAGTGTTCGACCGAGTTGGGAGGAAAAACAAGAGTATTCCTAGGGTAAAACTACATAACAAGACATGTTGGCACCATCAGTTTGTGCCCATGATGAAAAAAGTGAGAATTAGGCTTCATTGCAACTTTTCATTGAATGCCTTTGACGATTTTTGCATCAATAGAAAAGTCATTGCCTAGGAGAACCGCTCCAAATCTTGAAAATCCGAGACAAGTTATTGTAGATGGGCCTCATGTAATCTTGCGGGTTTAGATGCATCATTCATAAGTGCAACAGATAAGGAGAAACAACATACCAAAGTTTGATAATTTTTTACACATAGGGTACTCAAGGAATAACATTACTAGGGTATGACACTAAGTGTTCAACTGAGCAGGGAGGAAAAATAGGAGCATGCCTAGGGTAAAAATTCCTAACCAAACATGTTAGAACTGACGGTTTGTGCTCACTACGAACAAAACAATAATTAGGCTCCGTTGCAACTTTTCATTGAATGCCTCTGACAATTTTTGCGTCAATAGAAAAATCACTGCCCTAGGAAAAGTACTCTGAACCTTGAAAACCCAAGACTGGTTATTATAGAGGGGCCTTGCATGACCATGTATTTTTAGACAAATCATTCACAAGTGCCACGGATTCTGAGAAACAATTATCAAATTTTGATAAGTTTTTGCACTTAGGGCACTCAAGGGACAACACTGCTAGGGTATGGCACTAAGCATTGGATTGAGTTGGGAAGCAAAACATGAGTATGCCTAGGGTAAAATCACCTAATAGGACATGTTGGCACCAACAGTTCACATCCACGAGGAACATAACAAGAATTAGGCTATGTTACAACTTTTCATTGAATGCCTCTGATGATTTTTGCGCCAAAAAAATTGCTGCCCTAGGAAAACTGCTTTGAATATTAAAAATACGAGACATGTTATTGTAGAGGGGCCTCACATGACCCTATAGGTTCAGACATATCATTCACAAGTGCCATGAATTTTGAGAAATATCCTGTCAAAGTTTGACAATTTTTTTGTACTCAAGACACTCAAGGGGCATCATTGCTAGGGTATGACATTGAGCATTTGATCGAGTTGGGAGGAAAACAAGAATATGCCTAGGGTAAAACCACCTAAGAAGATGTGTTGGAACCAATGGTTCATGCCCATGATAACTTTTAAAATTTTGCAATTACTTATCTTCTGTCATTAATAACCGTAATTAACTATATTTATTACATCCACATAAACAATGAATTTTTTTGGCTCAAATATGTCAAAGTGCATAGGAGGTAGAACATAAAATCAAATCCAATTTTGTTTACTTGTCATTTTTCATTACTAAGCATCCATGTTATGATTAATAACAATACCAATATGGTCATTAAATTTGGTGAAGTTGCCCAAGGCAACCAAATTTAACACTTAAGATTTAGATGGAACAAATTATACCAAATCTCAAGCTTATATATTATACATGATATTGCTCATTGCTTAACAATTGTTCATTATTACGTTAGATATTAAGTTTCAAAGAATGGATACAAGCACATGGGGAACAAATTATATTGAATCTCAACTTCTATATATCAAATTGTCGAATAATTACAAGTGTATGTCAATATACAAAAATGGTATAAACGCCAACTCAAACAAAATGTATGTCCATATACAAAATATACATGCCAAATAGCCATGTATGTATCTTGAAATGTCTCTATCACATCCTAATCTACTAATGGATCATCAAAATCGATCCTATTCGAAACACTCTTTGGTTTTGAAGGATCCTGCACAAGAAAAATTCAAACCACAATTTAGATTAGTTATATTATATAAAATACAAAAAAAAAATTGACATCAAAATCAATATACATTGAACTATAATTGAACTCTAAAATTGAATTCTTGATTACCTCAAGTATATGTCTTCTACTAGGACGGTCAGGAGTCCTAGAATATGCCTATGGTAGAGAAGGGAAGTTATCAACATTTTCGTAGACAACCTATATATATTCACAAACATAAAATTGATAGAAGTTAGCATATAATTGTCGGCGATAGGAACATATTTACTACACACAAAATAAAATAAACACATACTTGACAAATATTACTTTAGTGGCGAATATTCGCCAATGGTGAATTTTTCACGTCGACGTCCTGGGAAATGGTGAATATTTTGTATCGACTAGGGGTGGCAATGTCGCCAGAACATTATCGATTTCCGTCAAATTCATTGCCCAATTGCCATATGTTTTATGTAATTAAATGTTTCTATGCGAGGATTTCGCCAATACAATATACAATGGACACACGGTAAATTTAATTTTTTCGCCTACACTCTCCGAGGTTGCCTTAATTGACAACCATAATTTGCCTATAGGCATATGAAGATTTGTTATCCAGGAGGACCCAATTCGCCCGACATTTTCTCGACACGTGTCTCCATTCACCCAAATTTTTGCCAACTATATTACATTTGCCAACTATTTGGACGACACATAATCGCCTTGAAAATTACATAAGTCGTGTTATAGTTAAGCAAGATTCGCTAAATATTTGTATACCATATAAAACTCCCGCGGAATTCACCATGTAAGGATTGGTATAAATACATTCAAAGATCAAATCTATCTCTACACAATCTGGTGGGTTCTAGGCTCCGATTCAGATCAATAACGAAGTTTCAGACCAAGGAAAATCATTGCTATTGATTGTATTGGCAACTGCTAGTGATTTAAAGGTGAGCGATCGTATTTTTGAAGTGTTATAATATTATTATGAATTTATCTATATTTGTTTACACTGTTGAGTTCATTCTTATTCAGTGGGGACCCATCAATGCCAAGTGGTCAGCTGGGAGATTCAGACCTCAGACAGATAGATTGTAGGTCGTAGGGCCAATGAAACATATATTATATTTTATCGTCTATTATTGCTTCTTCAACAAATTGATATTTTTTCCAGCCTTTATTTCGTCGGAGATGTCAAATAGGAAGAAGGGTAGGAAACCTGAATGTGGGGAAGGCCATGAGAGGCCAACAAAATGCAGAACGTTGTCTTCAAAAAATATTGTGGTGAAAATCAGGAAGGTACATCATCACAAGTACAAGTACAAAATTCACAACCTACACCGCATGTTGAAGACGACTATGAACCCGATATCTCAGATCAAGATGATCTTGAAGAAGATTATTTGGTAGATACCCAAGTTAGCCGGAATGATATAATCGACTTGGGTGATAATGCACGAACGACGAAAGGAAAAGACATATCAAAAAAGGATCAGGAGTGAGATATGTCAGTGAGGAATTTTCAAATTAATTGGGCATCAAAGTATCCATTCATTGAACCAGTGGAGAATCCAATTGAAGGCGAGTCTCCAATAGAATGCAGGTGTAAGATTTGCACTTGGAAACATAACAAGGAAATCAAGTTGTAGCTAAAATTTGACACCATAAAAAAACATATGGGTAAAGTTTATGAAAAACAAATGATAGACGGAGTTGAAAAATCAGTGATAAGATGGAAAACAAAGGAGGAATGTAAGCATGCGAGGAATGCCGAAGAGTATTATTTTCATGAGAAAATATAGACGAAGCTTGCTGAAGTTAAAGGTTCTATTGAAGCTAGTTTTGGAAAAGCAATGCAAATAGAACAACTAGGAAAAGTTGCTCAATTAAGTGTTGTTTTTTATATTTTGAGCAGAGGGCGCGCTATGACAAATTTCCCATCAATTAGTGGTTTATTACACTTTTTGAAAGTTCCTAACTATCCTAATAGTCACTAGGCAGTAAACAATGGATGGGAATGGGCAAGTTGTCTTGCTGAGGTTGAAAAAGAAGACATAAAGGAAAAAATAAGAGAGTCAAAATTTATTGCATTTTCTTTAGATGAAGTTACGGTAGTAGACAATACTTCATGGGTATGCATGCATGTTTATACTGTACAAAATCATGCCCTCCAACCTCATCTACTATCTGTTGCTAAAATGAAGGATAGTGCAACAACGAAAAATTTATTTCAACTAGTAAAGATAAGTTTAATTGAATATTGAGGTATGGATGAAATGACGGTTGCCAAAAAATTGGTGTGTATTGGAGAAGATGGAGCTTTAGTAATGCAAGGTCACAAGAACGGTCTTTGTAAAAAGAGTTACAAGGGAAGATTTTGACAAGATTTTTGAGTCTGTAACTACTTCTGTAAATAAAATTGCCTATGATCTTTCCTCACAAATTAGAATCAGATTCCATCCTGACAACCTACTCGAAGCCATGTCTATTGTGTTTCCTCAATATTGGAGCCTCAATAGTGCAACTGATTTTCAAAGTAAGCTACTGACTTTGATAAAACAATTTTGCATATCTAGAGAATTGAATGGAGTAACTATAAATGAAATATTAGACAAAACTCATCTTAGAGAGAAATCATCTCATTTTGCATACACTATGAGGGAACAATATGGAAGAATGGAGAACCCCCGCGAAGAGGGATAAAAAACAAGGCTTTGGAAATATATAGCTGAGAACATAGCATTGCGTGATTCAATACCAAAATATTTGAAACTTTCTGATTTATGTCTTACCATGATATTGAGTTTGGTGGAAGATGAGAGAGTTTTCAATGCTTTGGGGTTCCTAAAATCAAAGCTAAGAAACAAACTGGACAAAAATTTGGAAAATTGCTTGAGGCTCTATACATCTAGGTATGATGTCCACACTTTTCCTTATGATAGGGTATTGAAAATATGGAGGTCCAAATGTGAAAGAAGAGGTTTGGGCAACACTTCAAACCAAGGTGCCACTGGGACTATTGACTCATGTACTGGACCTACTGGTAGTATTGAGATGTAGTTCAATGAAGGTATGCAAACTCAGAGTGAAGAAAAAATAGACAAGAATCAAGAAAGCTCCGAATTTGATGAGGATGGATGGAAACTGTAAGAGACTGGTAATTATTAATCTTATTACCGTATCTCATCATTCATATTACAAAAGCATATTATTATGGTCGATAAATTGATGATATTTTATGAGTCTGTCAACTTTTTGCAATTATAATTTAATATTGATTTGTAATTGTATTTTTCAATTTTCTATTTCCAGATTTAAAATAGCATTATAAAATACCATAATGTGTTTATTGATACAAAGATGTTTATTTAGAAATGTTGAGAACTTAGATTTTCATTTATTCTTTCAAAATATAGCCATATGATACAATTCATTCAATACACCACTCTGTGTGATTCTCCATGCAAAAGTCAATACAAATTTTCAGAACCCTTTGCAAATGACCCTGAATTCGCTTTTATAGAAACAAGGGAGCAACAAAAACTTCAGGTCGATTTGCAACATGTGAAGAATCAACATCAAAATCAATTACTAAGGCATTGAACATTGAATATATCATCCCGACTACCATCAGTATCACAAACTCGACACAAGTTTACATGGCCATCACAGGCCGGATTAACAATTTAGCAATTTAACAACCGCTACATGTCTCCTGTTAAAAAATCAGAGTTCAAAATGTAATATTTATTGAAGCCATGTCAAATAAAATATAGATAATAGTAGTGCCAAAAACCTAGTAATTAGAAATAGAGAAATGCAGAAATGGAAAAACTAGGAAGAATTTGAGAATAAAAATTTACAGGTTGAAGGTTTGCACTGTGCATGATAGATTCATAGGCTGGATTAGCAATAACGAGTGCTCGTTTTTTCCTGTTCATAAAACAAAGTTATTTCAAGCGATGCCAAATTCCAAAAAGAAAAAACATAAAACCTTGAAATTAAGAGTAAAAGCAGAAAACTATACAATACATACTATGATTCTTGAGATTTCTATGCTAGTTTTTGTAGGTTGCTCCACTCTTCGTCTAATGGAAGGTCAATATTCTTTAAACTATGGAAAGTCAACTGCAGCTTCATCAACAATCCATATTTAGAAGAGTGACTTGACATCACTGTTTCACCCAATACTGCATTCAAAGTTGTAAATGGTTTGATGAATTCTAGAAAGCTTTGGGAAGTTGTGTTCTTAGGAAGGAAGTCTAAATCAAACTTCGTTTTTATCTCCATTCTTTTTTTTGTAAGCTTCTGTTCCGATGAATTTATTTGATGGGTCAACGGTCTTAGGCAAACCAAGTTTAATCAAAATAGTTGTCTTTTCTTCCAGCTTCAATATGTTTTTGCCACATTTATCCATGACTTCTGATGTTTCGCTTAGTTTCTGACAATTTTGAAGGATAAATGATGTCTTAAGTGTGGCATCAATGCGGCTATTAATTCCCTTGGATGCCAAATAGCTGTCATTGGTACTGTAGACTACTTGCAAAATCTGTTTTGCCATATCCTCTTTTGAATAAACATGTATGCTCTTCTCAATGTGCCCTTTGATTTTCATATAAATTAATCTAAGACTTTCATTCAATTCAAACCATTCACACAACTTGTCACTCCTTTGCATTATTTGCCCCCAAATGTTTTCTTGTATATACATCATTGTATTTTTCATATTATCTTTCAATCTATCCTCTGAAGTTTTAATTTTATCATTTGCATTGTGGAAGTCTTGTTTCATTTGTGCACATTTTTTTCTTTCTTCCTCTACTTCCTCTTCCAAATGTTTTGCTCTTTCCTTCTCATGATCAAATAGGTCCTGTATTTTTCTTATTTCGGCAGTAACAGAATCATAACTTTTATATAATTTTTGAAAACTGACTCTTTCATCATCAATTTTTTTACTGCTTTTAGCCAGTTTTTCACTCAGTTCCTTCAATTCTGCCTCCATCTGCAGCCCAATTTTTTTTATCCTTTTTTGTAAATCATTGCACTTGTTATTTGCTGCTTTCCTCTTTGATTTTTCATTTGCCAAGTCTACTTGTAACTTTTCTATTTGTTTCTCCAGTTTATTTTTTCTCTCTCCACCTTTAGCAGTGAAGTGTAGACCACTTTGTTAGTCCTTTTTGATGCACTAATTTTGTCCACATTTTGTACTTTCAAAAAATCCTTTGGGAGGATGCTATCTTGAAATTCAGAGGGATCTATCTGACTATGTGGTAGATTTTTATCTTTATTTGGGGGCATAACAACCATGAACTCCAGCATATCTTTGTGTGGGTCATATGTTGGAAATACCTTGTTCCTTGCAGGCCGTTCGTGTAAAACTTCAGTCAGGGAAACCCTCTGCAATGCTCTTTTTTTTTCTTTATTTGCTTTTTTTGTGTGTTCAAAATTTTCATACTAATCACGAATTTGAAAATCTGGGCTTGCTGAAGCAATTGAATGTTTGAAAGGTGAAATAGCAGAGGCTCCAATTCCACCTATGCCTGTGGTTTTAACTAAAACATTACGAGGAGTACCAACAACCGTTCCTGATCCTGTCCCACTGTCACTTGCATGTGTAGCTTTTATAGTCTTTTGAGGGGTTTATTCTGAAGCTGCAAATGATAGATTTGTAGTGGCAGTGGCACTTGATATAGGATTCTAAATAGTATGAGTATCTACCACTAGTGGCCTCTTGCGAGAGATATTTTGTTGTTGCACTTGTCCAACACCAAGACAACTAGTATCAGTAGTAGTACCCATGCCAACTCCACCAATCACAGTGGCACTTGACTGGCACTAATAGGAACACTGTCCCCAGATTCCCCACCAGTGGCAGTGGCACTTGATTCACCACCAATGGGAATACCATGATATGGTGGTGGTTGTGGATTTGAACCTATAACAAATGCAGGTGGGCCCCGAGGGTAATGAGTAGTACCTTTCCGTGATGAATCTGACGAATCAAGTCCAATGACTGGTTTAACAAGAGATTTTAATTTTGAATCTGATGGAAGTTGCACCTCAAGTGGAAACCAAATGTCTTCTCCTCTGGGACCTAGACCACCACCTTCAAAACCCATTTTTTCCACAATGTTTGCCCCTTTGCTATATTTTTCTTTCATGGAATCGTTAACTCCACCTAATATTTTAGGGACTGTAGTAGTTGTCGGAGTGGCCTCAACCTCATACTCATTTTCATCATCACTCTTCTCATATGTTATTGTGGGATGCTCCATATTTTACAATTTGCTAAACTCTACATCCTCGTCGATGGACTCAAATTCTGCATTGGTCTTTGGTTCACCGAGATTCTTCCTCATAGTCCAAAAATCATTTATTTTGTTTTGAGTCCAACAAATGTCTTTACATTCTTACAAAATTGTTTTGGGAATAGATTTGTTAGATGGATTAGTAGATTTCTGGTAGAAATTTTTAGGACCTCCTATTTTGGCTGCCCTCCTCTGTTGTCCTTTCTGTGTGCAATGCCATATTTTGTGATGACAATTCTTCTGTTGAAATGTTATTGTTAGTTACAATTTTCTCCATATCTTTTTTTACCTCATCCCAGGAGTCCATGTTTCTAAGCTTTTCTAGCAATGGTTTACTTTCATGTTGACATAACGCTGAAGAGTTCCCATTTTTCTTAAGCCTTACTTGAACTACATTGATTGGATCATACTGCCAGAGACCCTCATCACCAAAGCTAAAAAACTGTCAAAAAATCATGTACCACATTGAATGCTTTTCTCTCAAATGTGAACCTTCCACATGAGAAAGACAAGGAAGGAAATATGCTCTTGTTTTTCTAAATCATGAAAGTGCCTATTTGTGCTCTCCAACAACCGTACATATTCCAATGCAAATACCCTCTCTGTCACATGTATTGGAAGTCTACAGGTTTTACTGCCGATCCATAAAACCTTAAAACAATGTATTCTTTCATGAAGAATTAGTCAGCCAATTGTATTTGACTTCTGATTTGAATGCAATCTCTACAAGACACAGACAATCTAGGCATCGGAGTGCTTGTAATTTCATTATCCATTGGTGCCAAAAAGAAGTCTACAAAATGGTTGTAGTTCTTTTTGTTATCATGCATCCTTATCTTTGGTGTCCATTCATATATTGGACACTCGATTCTATTTTGAGTCTTCTCATCAATCTTATAGTTCACAATGTGAAGATTGTTGGTCTTGAATATTGCACGATAATTGGATAGAAGAAGATAACATAAGTAGGATGAGAACCTAAATGTCTTACAGGAACCTTTTTTGATATATAGTAATTTTTTTTGCATGGATTGAACAACGTGCTCAATAAAATTATATCTTATTGGTTGACTTACATAATGGATATTAAAAATCATTTCAAGAAGGCTAGCACCCACTTCCCTATCATTTTCCAATCCCAAGAAAAATGTCAGCAAGGAAATAGTATCCCAAACCCATGGAACAAAAATGTTACAATCATAAGGAGGCTTATGATTCCGATCCAATAGAGTACCACACATTATTAGAGCTCTGATAATGAATCTCTATGACTTGGATCAAGACTCTCATAACTTGCTGCCAACTTTGCTAGGTCAATGTGGACATTTGAGTTTTGTGCTTCAAAATCTAGGTTCAACAAACGAGCAAATTCTCCCTCGTTTATGTATAAAATTCCCTCTTTTGTATTTTTATTGACAATTGCTTTTTTATCTTCATCATAATTTTTCGGCACAAACCATAACAAATTCAGGGCAAGGGATTGTTGGCATTATGTGAACCGGTATGAGGACATGATGACATTGTATGTTGTCATTGATGTCAATATGCTGAAGAAGAGAGAACTGGTATATATGAGAACTGGTATGTTACCAAGAACTGGTATAACATTGTGAACCAGTATATGTGCCAAAGTGAAGCGGTGTGTTTGTTCAAGGTGAACCGGCATGTTGATATGGGAACCGGTACATGGAAGCTTTGTATGAGTACCGGTTGGTAGTCTCAACTTCAGGGTTTCCAGTTGAAGTGCTTCAAGCCTGTGTGACTCAATCAATGACTTTGTGTGATGAGTTAGCATTGTAATGAAGAATAGATCGTGTTGCCACATCAGCCTTGTGCGCGTGAAGGATCTTGCATGAAGGCGATCGTTCCTATCTACCTCGGGAATGTGTGAAGTCTGTAAACGATGAAAACGCGTGATGGGTTATCAGCCGCCATGAAAGCGGTGGAAAACGAACGATGGAGAACAACTTGAGATCGGTTCAAGACTGTTGCATTTAATGCAATGTGCTCAACGGTCAGGATCAAACTATTTGAATTGCTTAACCTAATAGGTTTAGGGTTTATGCTACCGACCTATCTTTTTCCTATAAGGTCGATGTTGTGTTTCTTTATGAGGTTGTTGGCAAAAGTTGTGTGTGTGTATCCAAGTGAAGAGATACATGATTCTTGCCAGACTAGAGGAGAGAAGTGATACCTGCAGAGTGTAAGTGCAGAAGGTGAAGAGGAGCTAAAGCGGATCTGCATTGGCATTGAGTGCTGTTACCAGATCATTGTAATACCTGTTGATATCTAACCACTTCAACAGTTGGGAAATCCCTTAACATGGTAGCTTTAATAGGCTTACTGTAAATCCTTTGACAGGGTGACTCAAAACCATTGAGTTCTTGAAATCCTCTAACAAGGCAACCTTTAACAGGGTTTAACCCTTAACTGGGTATTCTAGACATCACTTAACCGGGTGACCCCTAATAGGATCGGTTCCTAACAAAACCTATTGTATCACTCTTTAACTGGACAAGGCTCCTAACAGAGCGAACTTCTAAAGAGTTCAAAAATAGCTTGTGGGTATTCATCCCCACCGTGGTTTTTCCCAGTTGGGTTTCCACATGAAAAATTTGTGTGTCATGTGATGGTTTAAGTGATTTGTGTCTAAAGGTAAATCATGTTGATCTAGCTGTTTATATATTTTGATGATAGATTACATGTTCATGCACTAAGGGGAAATGGAAATGAAGCATTAGATTGTATGAAAAGATAAGTGTCAACCGGTTTATGCTTGTCTCAGTTATTCTGGGTTTTGTCGGTTGTACTTCGTTTAAGACCGGTGTTACTGTTTGTCTGCCAAAGCACAGTGTCTGCTGACAAACCGGTTTTAGGAATGTGTTTTTGTTTGTATTGATTCACCCCCCCTCTCAGTACCGGTTTGGTACTATCTGTTCATCATTGAGTTATCAGGGAATACTTTAGGTAACACCATGCTTCCCAATCCAACATCCCGCGATGCAATTTTATTTGTTCTTTGTTTTAACGTTGTGTTGATAACAGTAAATTTTGCCTTGCTTGGATTTGCCGCCTTTTTAGACAATGCATATCTAATTTCTATGATATGCTTTTCACTATGGATACCAGGGTCATAAATATCATGGTATTCATCAGTGAAACCTAGTGTTATAACCAGTTTGGTTAGGTATATATATTTTTTCACTTGGCTTCTTGTTGAACTATTGCTTCCCAGTTTCCCCATCACTGTTACTGTTAATAATTCAAAATAATGCTAGAATCAAGCTTGAAAATGCTAACCCTCAAATTGAACCACGAGATTAAAAAAAGTAAAAAATGCGGGATGTAGGTGTTCTAGATTTTACTCAAAATCTCTATTTCACTAGATTGGCGCAGATAGACTCTGTTTCAACTTGCATTCCTCAATCTAGTAGCCGTTTCTGAATCTCCATGGATTTACTGGTTTGTCCATGAAATGAAATATGATTATGAGTCACTTATTTTGAAAACACTGAAAAGTACAAAAGTAATACCTAAAGGGAAAAATTTCTAAAATCCTGTTGTAATTTTATAAATTATTATTAATATCTATTTGCCGCCGAAGGACAAAACATTCATTGCTTCAGTCTAAATTTTGAGGAAGTGGACATGTCAGCAGACTCAAGTGACGAGTCACTTTTCCAGACTATTTTTGAAGTCTTTTTAATCCTTTTCAACTTCCGCCCAAAATAGAGTTTAATTATAGATAATTAAATGTAAAACGTTCAATTCTGGGTCAAGTTCTCAAAAATGTGTTTACTTCCCACATTCAGGCAAAAATCCACCCTAAATCATTGATCTATGCTCATCCAATGGATGATGGTATCTATTGTCAATTGTTGTGGGTCCAATGACTTTTGCCATTTTTTGGGCACGTCACCAGACTCGAGTCACTTTTCCAGACTGTTTTTGAAGTCTTTTTAATGCTTTTCAACTTCCACCCGAAATAGAGCTTTTTTAGACTTAATTATAGTTAATTAAATGTAAAACGTTCAATTCCAGATGAAGTTCTCACAAATGTGTTTATTTCCCACATTCGGGTCGGAATCCACCCTAAGCCGTTGATCTGTGCTCATCCAACAGATGATGGTATCTATTGTCAGTTGTCGTGGGTCCCAAGACTTTTGCCATTTTTCAGCCACGTCAATAGACACGTGTCACTTTTTGAGAATGGTTTTGAAAACTTTTTAATCCTTTTCAACTTCTGCCCGAAATAGAGCTTATTAAATTTAATTAAGTATACAATTGCAAATTTAGAATTTAACTATACTTAATTACATGTTTATCGTTATGAAATTATTCTGTTAGAAGTTTGCAAAAAATGTTTATCACTCCCACGTTCGGCCCGAAATACACCTCACATCGTTGATTTGTGCTCATCAAACAGATGACAATATACTTTGTTAGTTGTTGTGGGTCCCATTATAAATAAGATTTCTGCCACCCAAACGCCATGTCACCTGACACTTCAGCGTCCCATGGGCCATAAACTTTCTTTCCTATTGGTGTTCAATGACACGTGTTTCCAGTGAAAGTTTGCAAATTTTTTTAGAGATCCCACATTCAGTCCGAAATACACCTTAAGCCATTGATCTGTGCTACTGCTCATCCAACGAACAACAATATCCATTGCCAGTTTCCGTCCGTCCCATTATCAATAGGATTTGAATATGAATTAAATGAATTAAATATATAAATTTATAATGAATTAAATATATAATTTAAATATGTAATTTCAAAATTTGCATAATATTTCATTTTTTTTTATCGATAATTTTTGTACTGTATTACTTGGAAATAAAATATTACAAATATGCAAGTATAGGTGGTATAGTAAAACCACTAGAGTTCTGCCACTGCAAAAAACACCCCCAAGGGCCAAAACCACCATTCCCAACCAAAAAAAAACCCTACTACATACAAAAACCCTAGAATTCCAATTCTGCGTACCAAAATTTGTAGCAAACATCCCCTCATACATACAAAGTTGGGCCTGGGGAGAAAACAAACATGGAACAAAAAGATACAAATAGACAATACCAAACACCATTGGCCATAGTAGGATTAACCCAAAAATGACCTGTACTCTGAGTCATCATAGAATTCTGAGAGCCGCTTGATTGCTTGGGTAGTCTTGGGCCTTGACCACAACTCTTGACCCACCTCTGCACGTGCCACTTCATGAAGGACCATTAAAACCTCATCACACTGCATCAACCTTGCAAACATTTTGAAGGCCTTCCACCTACGCCAAGCAAGAGCTCTGCATCTTGCCTTCAAATCATCATCAACCCATCGAATGAGTGGTAGCGACGCCACCAGACCAACCACCCTTGCCTTAGGAACAATACCCACCATCGAGACCACACGATCACACACACTAACCAAATTTAACAGGTAGTGCCCATCAATTACAACTCTCAGGGCATTTTTTACCTTATACACCTCATCCTCAAATTGGAAACCCCAAGCGGCAATCAATGAATATGCCTCCATGTTTGTCCTGTAGCGATGACCTACATGGTCAATTTCCTCTCCCAACAACATTTTCACACTCTCGTACAATCGCTCATCCTTAAACAAGAACAAACCTTTTAGCCTCCTGTCTATAAATCATCCGAGAAATGGGACTAATTTCTTATCAGTATGGAAGGAGAAATTGGCTTCCATGCTGCTTAAGAAACCCAAGACAATGTTGCAAGTGTAGACAATATGATATTAAGACTTCCAATCCACCCAAGATTTAAACACCTCTCACTCAATTCTAATTTCTGACATCCAACGGTGGCGACCGTCAGCATTAATCACAAACTCTGCCATCATTCCTCCGCATGCACTAGTTCAACCACATAATTCGTACGTACAAGCCGACATTAAAGCCGCATAAAGGATAAATGTTAACCATTCACTTTCATGACAATGATGTGCGTACCATAGGTCCATAAGGCAATAACACTGCATATCCATTGTCAGTTCCTGTGGGTCCCATTATACATAGGATTTCTGCCACCCAAACACCATGTCACCTGACGCTTCATCGTCCCATTGGCCATAGCCTTTATTTCCTGTCGGTGTTCAATGAGACATATTTTTCGGTGTTCAATGTACATGTATCTAGTTAGTTGGACTTAATTTTTATATTGGAATTATGTAAAAAAAATTACAACAAGTAAGTTGGACTCTTAATTCACTTGTTTTCTGCGAGATAAACATCTTTTTTTTTATATTTATAAAATTATAATCAATGATAATAAATGTACAAATAATTAATGGAATGAACTGAATTTTATTTACATATTAAATATAGAGGAAGAAACATTACATAAAAAAGATTACAGTATTAAATTTATTTCCATTGTTTAACAAAATATTAAAATAATGTAGCTCATAGACAAAAAAATGTAGCTCATAGACATTGCGATCCTTATTGGATGCTATCACTTACAACCAATCCCTGACATTATGTTTTTTCAAATACTTATTTGTCAAGCACTTCAAATATCTTTTAGAAAAGATCGTCTCAGAAGTGACACTGAGTTTGTTCTTTAACTTTAGAGAGGAAATTAGAATAGACCTGCTATTTTTTTATGGTGAAAATTAAATCTTATATCCACACATATTAATAACTATTTAAGCTATTTCAAAACATAATGATTATGCTAAGTATCCTGCCATGGCATGATGGCAACAACAAATAATAAAATGAAATAGAAAACATTTTTATATCCATAAGAGGCAAACTGAAACGAACTGGAATTTGCAAAATTATCATTAATATATATGTTTCAGAAATTTACAATTTTTACATGTCGGAGTCCCT